>NC_141608.1:3872589-4172589 GCF_047967505.1 Dipteris shenzhenensis
CACACACTGTCTCGCTCTCTCTCTGACCTTGCTCACACACACATATGGACTAATGTTGGGTGCTCCAATAACATACAGCAATGGCTAGAGGAAGTGAATCATATGACTATATGTGATATAAGGTAGACTGATACAGTTAATTACTTGAAGGGAAAGGAGGGTGTAGCATATGTGTCTACATGCAAGGTTGCATGATGGCGATTGATTGACCTATAGGAGGGTGCACACTACCTCTTTTCCTTCAGGAAAATCTCTCCTTGCTTGCTCAAATCTACCTTCTTTCGTTCCTCCATTATCTTTATTTTCTTTCATCTCCTTTCCTTACATATTCACAAAAACATAAAAGCACACACACACACACACACACACACACACACAAACACACACTCTCTCTCACATACACACATATAATCTCTCTCTCTCTCTCTCTCTCTCCCCTCTCTTCCACTTATCTTTCTCTTGCATTGGATCATCCCTCAAGATGGTTTTTAAGCATGTGCAATTCTCCCCCCCTCTTCCACTTATCTTTCTCTTGCATTGGATCATCCCTCAAGATTTTTTTTAATCAAGGCTTTCGCTGGTATTGGCAGCAAGGAAATACGGGAAATAATTTAATGTACTTAATGTGTCTAGTTAGAACGAATGGACTATTGTTGGGTGCTCCAATAACATACAGCAATGGCTAGAGGAAGTGTATATAAGCGAACTGTACATCTCTCTCTCTCTCTCTCTCTCTCTCTCTCTCTCTCTCTCTCTCTCTCTCTCTCTCGCCCAACCTACAGTAGCCCAACCTACAACACAATTGCACGCTAAACTACCAGCCTTTTCTACAATCCTTTTCTATTGGCTCAGCATGTATTGGCTATCAGTTAATTACTTGAAGGGAAAGGAGGGTGTAGCATATGTGTCTACATGCAAGGTCATATGATAATGTCGTTAGTCCATATTTGGTTTAATCCATATTCTTTTGTTTTCGACGCATGTAATGAAATAGTCATTGCTCTGAATCACACTCCCTCACCTTTATGTCTGCACTCAGCATGCCTTTGCCCCCTCGAGATTTGCATTCGGGTCCTCACACACACACCGTCTCGCTCTCTCTCTGACCTTGCTCATACACACACCGTCTCGCTCTCTCTCTCTTTTGTTTTCGACACATGCAATGAAATAGTCATTCATTTTTGTTATGTGCTAGAGGAGCATGGGATGAGGCAAGGAAGGGAAGGCAATAGATAGAAGATAGATGCTCAAGGGCACTCTATAACTGTACATCTCTCTCTCTCTCTCTCTCTCTCTCTCTATCTCTCTGTCTCATAGAAATACGTAATGACATACACCCCCACGTATAAATTAAGCTAATGCCTTACACCTTTATCCCCCCTTCCCATTTCTTTTATATTTGATTTAATCCATATTCTTTTATTTTCGGCGCATGCAATGAAATAGTCGTTGAACTGAATCACACTCCCTCACCTGTATGTCTACACTTTGCATGCCTTTGCCCCCTCGAGATTTGCACTTGATTTGTGTTGTGGTTAGAGAGAGAGTTTCAATCGAAGGATCCACGGAATTCATCTATCTTCTATCTTCCATTTCTATCTTCTATCTTCCATTTCTATCTTCTCTATCTTCTATCTTCCATTTCTATCTTCTCCTCCTTAATAGAATAGATAGATAAGGAGGGAGGATGGAGATCTCTGACCTTGCTGGGCTCCCTTTGCTGCAGACCGTAGTAGCAAGCTGCAAAGGCAAGGAGTAGGCAGAGGGTAGGGCACTGAGAGAAGGAGGGTGGTGGAGCTGAAGGAGCTGAAGGAGATGAAGCATGGTGGAGGGTGGTGGAGCTGAAGGAGCTGAAGGAGACGAAGCGTGGTGGAGGGTGGTGGAGGTGCAGGAGATGGAGCTCGAGCACGTGTCTCCTCCCTCCTCCGTAGACGATGGCGATGGAGCTGCAGCTTGGCGATGGAGCTGCACGTGTCTCCTCCCTCCTCCGTAGACGACGACGACGATAGCCTCCCTCCTCCGTAGACGATGGCGATGGAGCTGCAGCTTGGCGATGGAGCTTGACGACGATAGAGGGAGCTGCAGCTTCTATCTATTCTGCAGCTTCTATCTATTCTGCAGCGTAGACGACGATAGAGGGAGTCTATTCTGCAGCTTGGCGATGGCGCAGCGTAGGAGACGATGGCGCAGCGTAGGAGACGATGGCGATGGAGCGATGGAGCGAGCTGGAGACGACGACGACGACGACGACAGAGCGAGCTGGAGAGAAGCAAAGGAAGTTCAAAACGTGGCGGGCGATCATCAATGTGAGGCGGGCGACGGCGTGAGAGAATTCATCCAAACGTTACGACGGGCGACGGCGTGAGAGAATAGAACGTAGATGCGTCTCCCTCCTCTCGCCACGTGCGTCTCCCTCCTCCCGCCACGTGCCTCTCCCTCCTCCCTCCTCCCTCCTTAATAGAATAGATAGATGAAGGTCACACCTCTCTTCCTTCAGCATCAGCTATGGCTCTCCTTATTGCACTTTGCAACGACTCCTTTTCTCCCAGTCGCCCTTGCCCAATTCGATCCGTTTTCTCCTTCTCCCCCAGGTAACGCCAATCGATGCATATCTCTCTCGCTCTCTCTCAGGTCATATTCTGATCATTCTGGTTTTGACATTGGACAACACAGATAGTTTCACCCAAGACTTCAGCAATGCCAGCAACTCAATCAGCCAAGCCGCTGTAGCCGGAATCGTAGTATCTGTTCTTGTTGTCATCGTCGCAGCAGGTGCCGTCTTTTATTGTCTCTTTCTCTTCGACAAAAAGACACCGGATGGCCTCAACTTTTCTCCAATTAGCATCGGAGCTTCTACGCCTGCAAGTCAGTGCCGTCCATAAGTCTCGCTCTGCCAGAAATCTTCGTTTCACTGAAAAGATGTCCGTTCTATGTCTTCAAACCCTTCGCAGAATACGATGCCTAACAAATTCACCAAGAAACCAATTAAGGCATAACTAGTAACACTCGTAAGACCTTGCCTGTTGCATCGTCGTTGCATCTACAAGTTCTAAAACAATAATCGGTTTTTTTAAAAGTAGTAGCAGAAGCCTTACCAACGGTTTAATACATGTGTCTTTCAGCCCGTGACCAAGAAAACAATGCCCCACTAATCATTCTCAACAGCACGTTGTACGAAAAGCGGTTCACGTTTGATCAGGTTGTCAATGACACAGAATTTCAGAAACAAACTTGGGGAAGGAGGCTTTGGCGGAGTCTACTACGGAAAGACAATTACCGGCAAAGAAGTGGCGGTAAAGAGACTGTCTCCGCAGTCTCAACAAGGATTAACAGAGTTCCTGAATGAGGTACGGTGAAATGCCCTGTAAACACACACTTTCATAGTCTAATCACCCCTATATGTCCAACATCTACAGCTCTCCAAAATCTTGTTCATGGAATTTGTTTGGCGTTCGTATAAGTCCTATCTGAGACTTAACTGTCCTTTTTACTGCAGGTGGAGATCTTGCTTCGTGTTCACCACAAGAATCTTGTTTCACTAATCGGCTACTGTCAACACTTGAACGAACAAATTCTTATTTACGAATACATGTCGGAAGGCACGCTATACGATCATCTCCATGGTATAAATGGAAACGAAAATGAATTTTCGCTTGTGGGTAGACGAGTCTTTTTACCATAGAGTGCAAGCCTGAATAAAACAAGTGATAACATTCCTTGTTAATATAGGCCTTCAAGGCGCACGTAATCCTCTGGATTGGGTAACGAGAATCAGAATCGCTGTTGACGCAGCAAATGGTGACTTGAAATCTCATGCTTATTGAACCTGCTCATTTGATTTTGATCCTTGTACACTACTGTTTTTTCATTAAGTTTTTCCTGTAAGATTTTAGTGGCACGTGTTCGTTTTCTGAAGACCTCTGATCTGCCCAGGTCTAAAATATCTACACACAGACTGCAATCCCAGAATCATTCATCGGGATATCAAAGGCAGTAACATCCTACTGGATGAAAATCTCACGGGAAAGGTTGCCGATTTCGGGCTTTCCAAGCTACTTCCGGAGCAGGCGCAAACACACATTTCTACAGGGGTGAAGGGGACAATGGGTTATGTGGATCCAGAGTAGGTGAATTTCTCTGGACAACTACTTATTAATATTCGTGAGCTGAAAGATAGCATTTGGAGAGCAAACGTGTGGGAGCTTTGATAAAACAAAATTCAAGTTGCTGATTCCATTTGTTTCATGTTCTCTTTGCCGCTGAAGGTATGCCGTAATGGAAAGGCTGAATGAGAAGAGCGATGTATATAGTTTTGGGGTAGTCCTTCTGGAGCTGCTGTGTGGCCGCAAACATGTTTTTGAACGTTCGAATTCATCTGCCAGCCCGCAGCACATTACAGAGTGGGTATGGATCATACCAATTAGTTAATCATAATCAATTGTACGAGTACTAGTACTAATGAACCAGTGCTTTGCATGGGCAAAGATGCATGACCATCCTCAAGAACTCCCCATCTGAAGATGGATCTTTGATTCTTAAATTGCTAATCAATTCACCTGCATACTTCGATTGGATTTTGAAATTTTGGCTAAGTCTTAACCCATGGCTCTGAGACCTTCCATCTCCTCCTTTCATTCCATTAACCTTTCATCTCCTCCTTCCTCCCTAAGGTGACCTTCCATCTCCTCCATTACATTGACCTTCTATCTCCTCTTTGCCCCTAATTTAGCTGCTCCTTGTCTTTCCACCTCCTCCCCCCTCCAAGCCTCCATCCAAGAGCTCCTTCTTTGTGACATGTGGCACGCTCTTCTCCTCCAAGCTGCCACTTGTCCTGTTTTTTGTTGGGTGTTCGTGGTTAATAGGTTAAAGATTTTTGTAGTTGTTAAAATAATAATGAACGTTCAAAATCTATTTCGTTGTTGTTGCATATGCGACCATTTTTTTCCATGATGTAATCAACTGAAGATATCCCACTGCTTTTGTTGTAGGCTCGACCTTACATACTTGCTGACAAGGTGCATGAAATTGTGGACACAACAATGGGAGGCAATTTTAATAGTGAGGCTCTCAAATCCATTGCACTAGTAGCACTATCATGTGTGGAGCCCCAAAGTGTAGCTAGACCCCTCATGAGTGAAGTGGCCCAACGGTTGCAGTCTGCCCTCGATATTGAATTGAAAGATAGAGGCATAGTAGTCGGGGCTCTCAACGTTGATGTTCCACCCCAATCTTACTCCCAAACTGATTCATTCGAGACTCTACAGCTACCACCAGACCATGCACACATCACAATGCCACTTCTACATGGAAACCAAAATATACATCCACAATTACCCACTTACCATACCAATTAGTTAACATTAGTTTGGTAGAAGGACATAAAAATGTCCTAGGACACTTTTATGTCATGTTAACTTAGCCACCTTCTAGAATTGTTCTAAGGAATTGATAAGGTAATTTGGGGTTTTGATTATTGGCCATAATAGATTAGACGTTGAAAAAAACTTGGAATTATTATGGATTGGAACTCGTGCCTATGACTTTGAGTTTTAACAAAAGTTTTACGGTCAAGCTACCATCAAAATTTCAAACTCTTTTCTCAATGTTTAGACAAAATGGTCATGATTCCTTATTAGAATGAGTTTTTTCATAGTTTTAAAGTCGTGTAGTCTAATAATGAGTATAACACATATGTTTAGATTACTTTTGGAGTTAGACAATTGTACTTACTATGATTTATGGACTCAAAATTAAATTTTGTGAATGCTGATAGCGAGGCTAATTTGATCTTTTGCACATTTATTTGACATGTATAAGGAGTTCCAAAACCAACCATAGTATGTATATGTCTCTCATATGTCTTTAATAGCATATTATGGAGTAGCTTCAGTTTTTATAAGACCTAATATGGAGCTAATATGATGAACAACATCAAATTCAGATATTATTTTGATTGTTGAGGGTGGTAGCAAGCTAAGGGTGTCCACTTCCGGACCACTTTCGGGTGAGTGTGACACCCACTCGAGTGAAAATACAAAGGTTTTGCTTCGGTCTGCAATACCTCGATCGAGGTATTAGTTCCAATGAAAATCACACACGAGGACTACCGAGCCAAGCCAATACCTCGATCGAGGTGCTGGGCTTTTCCCACCGGACCGAGCCTATACCTCAATCGAGGTTTGCTGGCAAGCCACCTATACATGCCACATCTACCTCGTTCGAGGTATCGTGGCAATCCAGCTACACCTCGATCGAGGTAACGTGGCATGTCCAACTATACCTCGATCGAGGTATGTGCCATCCAACAGGGCAGTTGACATACCTCGATCGAGGTATGTTGGACCGATGACTTGGCCGCATGTCGAATACGTCAATCGAGACATGTCGCATCCGACTGCTGCCGACATACCTCGATCGAGGTATCATGGCATGTCTATACCTCGATCGAGGTAGATGTACCGAGATGTATGGGCATGTCAAAATACCTCGATCGAAGTATCGTGGTATGTCTATACCTCGATCGAGGTATGATGGAGCGATATGTATGTTGCATGTGAAATACCTCGATCGAGGTAGGGAAACCCTAAATTTTCTTATAAAAGGAGAGCGACCCCCCTCATTCTACATACCTTGATCAAGCTCTTCCTCATCGACCGATTTCGGATTTGCGGGACGTCGACGGAATTGCACCAGCGACGGAGATGGACGGAGCGGGAGAGTCCAGGTAGGGTTTTTTTAATGTAGCATTTTTCTTTTTGCTAAAATTTATTTAAATTTTAGTTTATAGGAATAATTATAAAAATTTTCTAAATTTCAAATGCATTTTAAAGTTTTTTTGAAATTTTTAAATTACGACATTTTTTATTTAAAATGTGAAAATGAAAATTTTTTGTTTTTTAAAATTAGAGCTATTTTTATTAAATAAAAAAACATTCATAGGAATAATTATAAAATATTTCTAAATTTCAAATGCATTTGTAATTTTTTTTTAAATTTTTAAATTACGACATTTTTAATTTAAAATGTGAAAATGTAAAAATTATTGTTTTTTAAAATCATCTTTGAAAATAAAGAGATTAAAGTTATTTTTAAATTAGAGCTATTTTTATTTAAATAAAAAAATGTTTAAATTTTAGTTCACATGAATAATTATAAAATATTCTTAAATTTGAAATGCATTTTAAAGTTTTTTTTTAATTTTTGAATTACGACATTTTTTATTCAAAATGTGAAAATGTAAAAATTCTGTTTTTTAAAATCATCTTTGAAAAAAAAGAGATTAAAGTTATTTTTTAAATTAGAGCTATTTTTATTTAAATAAAAAAACGTTTAAATTTTAGTTCATAGGAATAATTATAAAATATTTCAAATTTCAAATGCATTTTAATTTTTTATTTAAAATGTGAAAATATAAAAATTAGGTTTTTAAAAATCATCTTTGGAAAAAAAGAGATAAAATTTTTTTTTTTAATTAGAGCTATTTTTATTGAAATAAAAAAACATTTAAATCTTACTTTATAGGAATAATTATAAAATATTTCTAAATTTGAAATGCATTTTAAAGTTTTTTTAAATTATTTTTGGAATTACGTAATTTTTTATTTAAAATGTGAAAATGTAAATATTTTGCTTTTAAAATCATCTTTTAAAAAAAAGAGATAAAAGTTATTTTTTAAATTAGTGCTATTTTTATTTAAATAAAGAAACGTTTAAATTTTAGTTTATAGGAATAATTATAAAATATTTCTAAATTTGAAATGCATTTTAAAGTTTTTTTTAATTATTTTTGAAATTACGTAATTTTTTATTTAAAGCGTGAAAATGTATATATTTTGTTTTTTGAAATCATCTTTTAAAAAAAAGAGATTAAAGATATTTTTTTTATTAGTGTTATTTATATTTAAATAAAAAAATGTTTAAATTTTATTTTTAAAAATGATCTTTTAAAAAAAAGAAAATAAGAGTTTAAGTTAGTGAAGTTTTTATTTAAATGTCAAAAAGTATATAATTTGTTTTTTTTAATAATCTATTTAAAAAAAATTATAACTAAAGTTTAGAAATTACTGAAGTTTTGAATTTAATATAACGTTTAAATTTTGTTTTTAGAAATCATGTATCAAGAACAAGAAAATAAGAATTTTGTTAAAATAAGAAAATCATGTATTAAAAACAAGAAAACAAGAAAACAAGAACAAGAAAAAGAGAGATTAAAGTAGGTTTTATGTTATGTTTGAAATTGGTGCTATTTTTATTTAAATAAAAAAACGTTTAAATTTTAGTCTTCAAAACCATCTTTTAAAAAATCATCTTTTATGTGGAATATTATAGATTATATAGTTGGTTAAGAGTTGTTTCATAATTTAGGTAGAGTAAGTAGGCTGTATAAAACACCACATGGGCATTATCCCTAAAACACCACACCACATGGACAAAGACCCCAACACTAGAGTGGTTAGATGCATAAGCGTATGGCTAATTGGATCTTCTAAATGCACCAGCGCATCGAAAACACATACGTAATTTATGATTGTCCAAAGGTCTCCTCTCTCCCCAAGCATGGGAACCAAGTGATGATCTATAGGAATGGCCACTAGTTGAGGTGGATTGCCCAACCAAAATAGATAATATTGAAAAGGCCTAATTATTTTCTCAAAGTTCTCGCTTTAAAAGATCTGTAGTGTCAACCCGCTCTCTTTTTTAATGTGTAGTCCGAGAAATACTAGATGCGCCTTGCTTGTGTATCGTTCAAAGTAATGTATTAGGTATCCTTCTATCTCCTCCATATCTATTGCAAACCCAAGGCAGTAAAGCATTCAAAGAAGGTCTTATTAACCAAACCTCTCCACTATCTGTCCTTAGTATAGGGGCCATAAGTGGACAATGTGGTCCTTACACCACATGTGGAAAAGTTTCATATTGGATAAAAAGTAAAAAAAGGGAAACATATAAGGAAAAAATATTTGAGACATCTAAGTTTAAAAATGCAACAACTAGAGTTTGAAAAAATTTTAATCAAAATTAAGAATTTTTAATAATATTGAGTTTGATAAACATAATATTGAGCCACACATTTGGCCCATCTATCGGTAGGTGCATAGGATGATCCCAACGACATCCTACCTCATCAAGGAGTACATACAAATAGTTTTCATTACGTAAATAGATTATAAGTCATATTGAATAGAATATTATTTTCATTACCCAAATAGAATATTAATTTCCATGTGTTTTTTTTGTGCATGCGCTAGCCAGCGCATAGGTTCTGGCACCACTATTCGTATGCAGATAGAGATTCTGAGAGCTGAGATGAGGGCACTGCAGGATGCTAGGGCACCCCCTCACTTGGTTGCGAGTCTAGATTCAGTTATTGAGGCTCTAGGTCGATTGGACACAGTTGAGGACGTTGTGGATAGCTTTCAGGCTAGGCTAAGGCAGAGATCACTGGTGATGGCTTGGATTGGAGAGCCATTCGACAGTTGTTTAAGTATGAGTCACATCACAGGAAGGCCTTAGAGGATATGTTTTGGGATGGTCACACTAAGGCGATGCGACCACGATCAGGGCTCCCCTTCCATATTTTACGTTGTAGGCACCCCATCATAGCAACACACATTTATCTGAGATATCTCACTGCGAATGGTGGTCGATTGCCTCACAACCATCAGATAGCCAGGTCATTTGCCATGCAGCTATACGCTGAGTTTGTGCTTGGTCATCGGGTAGACTACCTTAGTAGCCATCCAGGATGCATTATACCTTCCACGTGGTGCAAACCAAATCAGTTGGAGACCAAATCTTGTGTAGATGTACGTCTAGGGTAGCCTAAGAGCCCTGTGAAGCTTCATCCCCAACAGGGTTTAGGATTTAGGGTTCAGGGTTTAGGGTTTAGGGTTTAGTCGTGCTAGTAGGGATTGTAAAAATGTACGCATTATACCTTCCACGTGGCGCATACCAAATCAGTTGGAGACCAAATCTTGCGTGGATGTACGTCTAGGGTAGCCTAAGAGCCGTGTGAAGTTTCATCCCCAATAGGGTTTAGGATTTAGGGTTCAGGGTTTAGGGTTTAGGGTTTAGTCGTGCTAGTAGGGATTGTAAAAATGTACGCATTATACCTTCCACGTGGCGCATACTAAATCAGTTGGAGACCAAATCTTGCGTGGATGTACGTCTGGCGTAGCCTAAGAGCCATGTGAAGTTTCATCCCCAACAGGGTTTAGGATTTAGGGTTCAGGGTTTAGGGTTTAGGGTTTAGTCGTGCTAGTAGGGATTATAAAAATGTACGCATTATACCTTCCACGTGGCGCATACCAAATCAGTTGTCTTGCGTGGATGTACGTCTAGGGTAGCCTAAGAGCCGTGTGAAGTTTCATCCCCAACAGGGTTTAGGATTTAGGGTTCAGGGTTTAGGGTTTAGGGTTTAGTCGTGCTACTAGGGATTGTAAAAATGTACGCATTATACCTTCTACATGGCGCAAACCAAATGAGTTGGAGACCAAATCTTGCGTGCATGTACGTCTAGGGCAGCCTAAGAGCCGTGTGAAGTTTCATCCCCAATAGGGTTTAGGATTTAGGGTTCATGGTTTAGGGTTTAGGGTTTAGTCGTGCTAGTAGGGATTGTAAAAATGTACGCATTATACCTTCTACGTGGCGCAAACCAAATCAATTGGAGACCAAATCTTGCGTGGATGTACATCTAGGGTAGCCTAAGAGCCGTGTGAAGTTTCATCCCCAACAAGGTTTAGGATTTAGGGTTCAGGGTTTAGGGTTTAGGGTTTAGTCGTGCTAGTAGGGATTGTAAAAATGTATGCATTATACCTTCTACGTGGCGCAAACCAAATCAGTTGGAGACCAAATCTTGCGTGGATGTACGTCTAGGGTAGCCTAAGAGCTGTGTGAAGTTTCATCCCCAACAGGTTTTAGGATTAAGGGTTCATGGTTTAGGCTTTAGGGTTTAGTCGTGCTAGTAGGGATTGTAAAAATGTACGCATTATACCTTCCACGTGGCGCATACCAAATCAGTTGGAGACCAAATCTTGTGTGGATGTACGTCTAGGGTAGCCTAAGAGCCGTGTGAAGTTTTATCCCAAACAGATAAGTCCACGTGCGTATTTCATTAGTACGTGCGCCATTTTTCATACGTAGTCGTGCTAGTAGGGATTGTAAAAATGTACGCATTTGTCCTTCCACGTGGTGCATACCAAATCAGTTGTGCACCAAATCTTGCGTGGATGTACGTCTACGGTAGCCTAAGAGCCATGCAAAGTTTAATCTCCAACAGATAAGTCCACATGCATATTTCGTTAGTACGTGTGCCATTTTTCACACGTAGTCGTGCTAGTAGGGATTGTAAAAATGTACGCATTATACCTTCCACGTGGCACAAACCAAATCAGTTGGAGACCAAATCTTGCGTGGATGTACATCTAGGGTAGCCTAAGAGCCATGCGAAGTTTCATCCCCAACAGGGTTTAGGATTTAGGGTTCAGGGTTTAGGGTTTAGGAATTAGTCATGCTAGTAGGGATTGTAAAAATGTACGCATTATACCTTCCACGTGGCGCATACCAAATCACTTGGAGACCAAATCTTGCGTGGATGTACATCTAGGGTAGCCTAAGAGCTGTGTGAAGTTTCATCCCCAACAGGGTTTAGGATTTGGGGTTCAAAGTTTAGGGTTTAGGGTTTAGTCGTGCTAGTAGGGATTGTAAAAATGTACGCATTATACCTTCCTCATGGTGCATACCAAATTAGTTGGAGACCAAATCTTGCATGGATGAACGTCTAGGGTAGCCTAAGAGCCATGTGAAGTTTCATCCCCAACAAGGTTTAGGATTTAGGGTTCAGGGTTTAGGGTTTAGGGTTTAGTCGTGCTAGTAGGGATTATAAAAATGTACGCATTATACCTTCCACGTGGCGCATACCAAATCAGTTGGAGACAAAATCTTGCTTGGATGTATGTCTAGGGTAGCCTAAGAGCCGTCTGAAGTTTCATCCCCAACAGGGTTTAGGATTTAGGGTTCAGGATTTAGGGTTTAGGGTTTAGTCGTGCTAGTAGGGATTGTAAAAATGTACGCATTATACCTTCTACTTGGCGCATACCAAATCAGTTGGAGACCAAATCTTGCGTGGATGTACGTCTAGGGTAGCCTAAGAGCTGTGTGAAGTTTCATCCCCAATAGGGTTTAGGAATTAGGGTTTAGGGTTTAGTCGTGCTAGTAGGGATTGTAAAAATGTATGCATTATACCTTCTATGTGGCGCAAACCAAATCAGTTGGAGACCAAATCTTGCGTGGATGTACGTCTAGGGTAGCCTAAGAGCCGTGTGAAGTTTCATCCCCAACAGGGTTTAGGATTTAGGGTTCAGGGTTTAGGGTTTAGGGTTTAGTCGTGCTAGTAGGGATTGTAAAAATGTACGCATTATATCTTCTACGTGGCGCAAACCAAATCAGTTGGAGATCAAATCTTGCATGGATGTACGTCTAGGGCAGCCTAAGAGCCGTGTGAAGTTTCATCCCCAACAGGGTTTAGGATCTAGGGTTCAGGGTTTAGGGTTTAGTCGTGGTAGTAGGGATTGTAAGAATGTACGCATTATACCTTCTACGTGGCGCAAACCAAATCAGTTAGAGACCAAATCTTGCATGGATGTACGTCTAGGGTAGCCTAAGAGCCGTGTGAAGTTTCATCCCCAACAGGGTTTAGGATTTAGGGTTCAGGGTTTTGGGTTTTGGGTTTAGTCGTGCTAGTAGGGATTGTAAAAATGTACGCATTATACATTCCACGTGGCGCGTACCAAATCAATTGGAGACCAAATCTTGCGTGGATGTACGTCTAGGGTGGCCTACGAGCCATGTGAAGTTTCATCCCAAACAGATAAGTCCAAGTGCGTATTTCATTAGTACGTGCACCATTTTTCATACGTAGTCGTGCTAGTAGGGATTGTAAAAATGTACGCATTTGTCCTTCCACGTGGTGCATACCGAATCAGTTGTGCACTAAATCTTGCGTGGATTTACGTCTACGATAGCCTAAGAGCCGTGCAAAGTTTAATCTCCAACAGATAAGTCCACATGCATATTTCGTTAGTACGTGCGCCATTTTTCACATGTAGTCGTGCTAGTAGGGATTGTAAAAATGTACGCATTATACCTTCCACATGGCGCAAACCAAATCAGTTGGAGACCAAATCTTGCGTGGATGTACGTCTAGGGTAACCTAAGATCCGTGTGAAGTTTCATCCCCAACAGATAAGTCCACGTGCGTATTTCATTAGTACGTGCACCATTTTTCATACGTAGTCGTGCTAGTAGGGATTGTAAAAATGTACGCATTTGTCCTTCCACGTGGCACATACCAAATCAGTTGTGCACCAAATCTTGCATGGATGTACGTCTACGGTACACTAAGAGCCGTGCAAAGTTTAATCTCCAACAGATAAGTCCACATGCATATTTCGTTAGTACGTGCGCCATTTTTCACACGTAGTCATGCTAGTAGGGATTGTAAAAATGTACGCATTATACCTTCCACGTGGCACATACCAAATCAGTTGGAGACAAAATCTTGCGTGGATGTACGTCTAGGGTAGCCTAAGAGCCGTGTGAAGTTTCATCCCCAACAGATAAGTCCACGTGAGTATTTCATTAGTACGTGTGCCATTTTTCTTACGTAGTCGTGCTAGTAGGGATTGTAAAAATGTACGCATTTGTCCTTCCACGTGGCGCATACCAAATCAATTGTGCACCAAATCTGGTTGGATGTACGTCTACGGTAGCCTAAGATCCGTGGAAAGTTTAATCTCCAACAGATAAGTCCACATGCATATTTCGTTAGTACGTGCGTCATTTTTCACACGTAGTCGTGCTAGTAGGGATTGTAAAAATGTACGCATTATACCTTCCATGTGGCGCATACCAAATCAGTTGGAGACCAAATCTTGTGTGGATGTATGTCTAGGGTGGCCTAAGAGTCGTGCGAAGTTTCATTCTCAACAGATAAGTCCACATGCGTATTTCATTAGTACGTGCGCCATAGCTTTGCCGCAGTCGTGCTAGTAGGGATTGTAAAAATGTATGCATTGTACCTTCCACATGGCGCATACCAAATCAGTTCAAACCAAATCTCGCATGGATGTATGTCTAGGGTGGCCTAAGAGTCGTGCGAAGTTTCATCCCCAACAAGTAAGTCCACACGCGTATTTCGTTAGTATGTGTGCGAATTTTCTTAGTCACGTTTTTAAAATGTCCTAAAGCACAAAACAAATTACAACATTACTACTAATAAACAATTTTTTGTTTTACAAACACAACAAATCCCATTGAGAAGACATCGGACATCATGTATAAAATAGAATCTAATACAATGATGTGTATGAACGTGTATATAGCCATCATAGTGAAATACAAAATATGAGTCCATGAAAATTACAATGGTACGGTCACACAGTGAGCCTATACATATCGAATACAAAAAAGTGTAATCAACTAGTGATACCCAATAAAAATCAATCTAATCAACTGATGATCCCAAAAAATATGATATGTAATGTGCTACTCCTCAGGATCAGCTCTCATGCCAATAGTTGCAAGTATGCTCTCGTGATCCGCCACTGCAAGGCGCCATCGTGGAGTGGACGTCGCCTTGCGAGTGCGAACACGACTCAAAGTAATCTTGATCCCAACAACAAGATGAGAATACATGTATGCCTCCTGATCTGCCATGTACTCCTGGAACTCAATATAACGACCACGCCTCTGTATCTGCTGAAAATAGTGGCCACCTACGATCATGCTATGAGCATTGAAGTGCATCCCATGCCCATCCACTGTATCCTCATTCAGCACACTCTTCAGCATAGACCATCGCAACGAGTATTAATCCACACCCTCCTCATTGCCCTCCAAAGCAATAACCGTGAAGATATCACCAATACGCAAAATATCTGTAAGCTAGTCATAATCTTTAGAGGAACTGAATCCCGCATCCTGATCATCATGTACCTCCTCCCAAGGCTGGAAGGGGGAAAGCACTCGCCGTACCCATGGATCGGCCCATGGTATCATGGGGCACCCTCCCCAATCATCATCAATGCATGTAGAGCAAAAACATGCAAACCGTCGAGAAAAGATCACGGGGTGAGACTCACCTACGCTCCTGATGGAATGGAAATCAAGAGTGCCAGGCACAGAACGACAATCAAAAGGCCTAGACCGATCAAGACTCCCAATGTCCACGCACCAAAAATACCGGCTCACCACCGTATCGTCACGCGACTAAAACGAGGAGATAGCACTAGTGGATAAGTGCTGGCTGCACCACCGCACCACATCATGTGCATCCTTGAAGCGATCGGCACTGTGACGCAACTGGTATCGATGTAAAGCACGCTTCACGCAAGCACCTGCACCATTGTGCTCTCCCTTACTGTGCCGTGTCTCGAAGTAGCTCCATGTGATCGAAATGCCTGTCTCATGGTGCCATCTGCAGAACCAATAAAACTGTCTAGCGGATTTGAACTGACCACCGCAGCCGGTCTGACCAGATCCAGCGTCGCTACCATGTGACACCATGATCCCTCAAGAAACTATCATGCAAAGTGAAGCAATGCTGCACAAAATGGGCATCATGCGATCGATCATCACTAATGTAGAAGTGATACTCTCGCACAATGACGCGTGAGTCCATGGTGCTATCAATGCCATCCACATGAGCCTATGCATGACGATAGGTAATGTGCACAAATATAGCAACCTACAATATGGCATTGAAAAAAAATATGACTATTGAAATAATTCAATATAATGAGGCGGGGAAAAAATTAATACTCAATCACACGTCACCTGTTCAGAGATGGATCTCATGCTGTGGTGCAAAGGTGTAATTCTCTGCAAAGTCCACCACTGAGACAACCACCCCTGTAGGAAATGTCCTCAAACATGCACGGAACTGACGATCCTCCCATTTTGCAGTGTGCGAGTGGCGTATGTAGCGGTACAGGTTCCCTCGAAAACTGTCAATGAATACAACACGTGGTGTCTCCTTCCCCACAAGCTGCAACCTCCTCGACTGTGCACCACCATCTAATGTCAAGGTACAGTACTCATACTACTGCCAATGAAGCATCTGCACATCACAAGTATCTAGTGCAACTCGTGGCACTCTAGCAAAGTCACCACACAAAGTACGCGTGCCTTCCACACAATCAAGGGAGTGGAATAAAGCATCACCATCTCGTGTACACAATATGGAATGAATGAAGTCACGAGGGCTAGTAGGAACCACTCCCCTATGACCATCAAGGGAACAGAATACGTCATACATCAATCCAAAATCCACATGGTAGCGACAACAGCATGTGTCACGCTGCTGAGAGCATCACACAAACCATGGCCTGCATCGCTCAAATGACCTCTGCCCAATCTTGAACTCCGGGTGCGCCTCTACAAACTGAGTGGTACAACTCAGTCTGGGTACACTCCAAAAAACATGCACCATGCTCAATGTACACACCGTGTGACACCCTCTTCCGCAATGCCTTCTTGAACACCGAGGATGCTCTGCAATGCTCCTCCCAAAATTGTTGTATGAAGGACCTAGTGGAATCATCCAACAATCGATCGCTGCGAGGTGCACGACCACTCGAAGCCCAAAGAGCATCAGTCTCACTATCCTCTAGACTCTGCCTCAATTCCCTTCAATAAAGATTTCTGTTTTGAAGATGTTTTGTGACGGATTGGAGTTGGAAACAGGAGAACGAACCCCGCATGAAAATTAATCGAGGCTCTTTACAGACCCCAGAAGCTGCCCAAAGAGTGCCCATTGATGGGTTGTCATGATTTGCTCCGGTTTCCAGAGTTCGTGCCGGTGCTTGACCCAAGCGCATTTAGATTATACCAATAGAGATGACGCACTAAAACCTGGTGGTTCTTCATACAGACGTAGATGCTACACTGGAACTTGGCCGATTTTTTGTCATTCTCAAGCTTTGAAGTTTTTGCTCAACCAGCTTCTCAATTTCTCCTGATTTCGAGACCTTCTTCGACTTTAGAGCCTTCACAAATACATTGCTCCAACATGGCTTTAAAAACTTTGAAGAACCCATCTATTGGATTCATTTAGCTGGAAAGCAAGCCATTGGCTGGAAGAATGGGTGCCCAGCCATAGGCAGCCAATGTTGGTTGCCCATGAATGGGGAGATTTTGGGCATGACATGGCAGCCACTTAGGCGACAAGGAGAAGAGTGTGGTGGGCAGTGTGGAAAGCCCTTAGTGCGCACCATTGGTTTTCTTTTTTCCTATTGGCTGTGAGGAGTGCGTATGGCTGGCGGAGCTTCATTATGTAAAGACCCTCATGTCTCGATCGAATCTTTGAGGCAAGGGGGCTTTCTTGCAATTGTCCTTGGAAGCCTCATTGTCAAGAGCAAATAGTAGGGGACCCTGCGTTGCTAGGCACAACATGATTGTACCTGCAAGCAACCGGAAGCACCAATAAACCAAAATTTAGGGTGGTTACATACCGCCAACGGCTATCAGTTTGACAGCTTTCCCTTACATCATTCTATCAAGATAGGGGTGCCTTTTTGCGTCATTTCTCTTTGCTACTGTTACAGAGCCACTTCTTTACCAAATTGATTATCAGCTCAATACTGGATAATCCATGGAATAGGGGGAGCCAACATGAGCATGGGATAATTTTGACAAAAGATCTATACACGAATCTATGATTTGACCTCAATGATGAAACAATAGTTTTCATTGATGAATACATCACGTATAAAAATTGCTCCCAAGTTTGCAGGTGGCCTAGGGATTCCCTCTCTTAATGAACAGTGCGGCCGCCTCTGCTTGAAACTATTGTTTCGGTTGCACGCGTCTCACCCATGGGCAGTGATAGTACGCCATTGGATCCAACAATAGGGAAAATTGGGTATTAAGAACTCTACAAGTTGGTAGGAAATAATTCTTTCCAACTTGCCTATTAAAATTAGTCATTCGAAGGTGCTAAGCAAATTAATCGCTTTGTGGAAGCGCATGCTTGCTAATTGTCAATAGAGGGGGACCTTAAGCGAACGATGGGCAATCATTCCCTGTCAATGAGCGTTTGGATCTCCTGTTGGGTGTTCATTAATCAAAATCACACCTATTCGCATTAGACCACGTCTTGCAACCAACCTTAATAACAAAGGTATTTCCAAGTGAGTTGATATCTGGGATGAACGCCACCGTCAATTTTTGACTTCATCAGTCATCGTGCACCAGTTTGGCCTCACAGCTTGGGAACATCAATTCCTTGCTTCAACGCTTCCACGTGTGTAAACAAATTGGCCAACGAGTTTAGGCATTATTCTTTCTGTGGATCTTAGGGGATGGATTAATGAAGCTGGCAAGGATTTATCTAAAATTAAACTTCGAGATGTGGTTGTATTGTATGATGCTTCAATTTTGATCTTGGTCAAATCAACTTGGAAAAATAGAAATGCCACATGATTCACTTGATGTGTGGGATATGTGGTTTAGAAGAATATGGTCCAGTTCTCCTGCCAGGTGCGATTTTCTCTCGGGGGGGTCACTTGTCATATGTAACCCTATCACGTGAGTTCAACAGATGGGTTTTTATTAATTCAATTACTTACATAATTATATATACATAAGGAAGTAATTTAATACCCAAAGGTTAATATACAGAAGGGCATTTTATATTAAAAATTATCTAGAAGCTTGCAATATGTGACATGGATATTTGCGTAGAGTGGCTTATGTCATGGGACATTTTGAAATGCTAGTACTGGCATTTTCCTTTTGAAATGAGTAAGCGCTCCTCTTGCATTTTCTTGAATTCTAGAGAATTCCAAAAATCTTTTCTCTCTTTATTGCTCTTTTTGGCCTTTGCATTAGGATGAGATAAGGATACTATGCTTTCTTGAATTCTAGAGAATTATAAAAACCTTTTCTCTCTTTATTGCGAGTTTATTGCTCTTTTTGGCCTTTGCATTAGGATGAGATTATGATGCTATAATTTTCTCTCTTTATTGCTCTTTTTTGGCCTTTTCATTAGGATGAGATTAGAATGCTTGAATTTATTTTTTGAAGTTTTTAAATTTTGTCATTCTCTTTTTTTTTCTTTCTATCCACAGAGGGATTGCATTGAATCAATGGTGGAGGAGTATTTTGAAGTTGATGCCTCTTATACTTGATTTTCTTAAGTTCTACTCAGTCTATTTAGCACTGCCTTTGTAAATATCCTTCTGGCTCTCAAACAATTGATCTATTATTTAAAAAAGGATAGATAGTGGAGAGCCACTCCTATAATTAAATCCATTGGATAAAACCTGTGAGAGTAAAGAAGTAAGGTATTTATTTTTAGATAGCCCTATTCAAAAGGATTCTCCCACTTGGGAAAATATAGGATCCATATAGCAACAAGGGATCAAAAGCAAAATGAGAATTTTTCATTGAGTGAGAATCCCATTATGCTTGAGGGTTTTTCATGCACTTGTGCTTAGAGTTGTAGATCAACAAGTACCATGAGCATCACTACCAGTGACAGTTTGAACTAGAATATGGTAAAAATGATGAATTCAAAGTAAATGAAAGAATAAAGCTATTTCTAGGTTAGGAGAACATAAGCCCTTGTGCCTACTACATTGAGAGCTACAGAAGGCTCTTATGTATGGTATCTTCAAAGATTAAAGAAGACCCTTTCTAGCTTCTTTAAACCGTATCTTTTCTTGAGGTATTATATATGCTATACAATGCCTAGAAATGTCATCTTGTTGTTTGCAGCATATGCTACACAATGCCTAAAAATGCCTAGAAATGGCATCTTGTTGTTTGTGGCATCTAGTGGTGGATTAGTTATTAGAAGGACAATGCTAAAATTTCCCCAAGTTGTCATGGATGTGGTTGTACATAGGTGTTAGCATGGCGTTGGAGCATAGGTCCTAAATGCAGTTATATTATAGTCATACATCCGATTAACACAATGTACAGTAATAATGAAACCTAGCATAATTTAACAAGAAGTAGCTAACCTAATGTACACAGGGTTGAGGGGGGCACAAGGAAACCTGTTGAGCCACCTCCCTTTCACCATAGCTAGGAGTCTTGGTGGATAGGAGGGAAACCACATGGCTATACGAGTTGAAGCAATGGATGAGCAGAGGTCAGTGTAAGGCAAAGAGAAAATACTCGCCAGGAGGGCTACTATTTCCACAAGGCAAGGGGAGGCACAAGGTGTTGCTAGGAGGACTAGGAGAGAGTGGGGCAAAGGAGGCCAAGGGGCATCCACCATGGTTATATGCCTATGAAAGGGAAAAATAATTTTCACAAATATTTAGTGTGCATGGAAACTATGGATTCCACCCATTACAAGCTATGGATCTTATGGGTTGGAATCTATATTTGCTAAATGCCTACTGCATCTCCATCCTCTTCCCTCTATTGTCTCTACACCAATGATAATGCGACTCTTGTGTTCAGAATCTATTTGGCATCATCGGTCACGAAGTTTCATTTCTTTGGCTAGGCCCTAGCATCCATTGCTCTACAAGAGACCTTTGTCTCACCCTGCCCTACTCCTCCCTTTCCTCCTCTTTTGTAGTGTGCCTCGTCCCCGTTGGCATAGAGAAATCTTATCTACATCTTGCTAAATCTTGCTAAATCTTGCTGCCAAAATCTAGGAGGGGATTTCAAAAGCGGCGGCCCATTAAAGGGCCATTAATCCTCTTCCATCTTCCTCGCCATCCTCCACGATATCCTCTTGCTAAATCAACACCCTCCACTTCTTCCTCTTCAAACGTTGATGAGCATGCAATCCCTCGATTCATGCTTCTCAATTCGAGCTTCTCTTTCATTAGAGCACAGCAAAAGGGGCCTTTCCACCTCCGCCATAGCCAGCATATCTCGAGCTCTCAGTCCAAGCTATAGCAATTGGCCTCTGTGGGGATGAAGGAAGCTGAGCACTGAGCAGGTTCTCGATTTTCAGGTGGGAGATCGTAGTACCTTTCTCTCCGCTTTTTTATTCTAATCCTTCTGATATCTGACTTTGATGCTCGTCTCGTAAGCTAAAGCATCTGCGCTAGGCATACCGTAGACAAAAAAGAGAGAACAGGAAAGAACATGAGAGTATAGTTGTAGAAATATTTCTTCTCGACTCCACCTCTTCCTCCTGTAGTGCTTCCTAGATTACGTCTTGCGGACGACTTCTCTGATATTTTGGATCGCTTCGCCCTCATCAGTGCTGCTCCCTTCATCCGCCACCATGAGCTGCACCATGATGATGAGGAGGAGCAGGAGGAGGAGGAGGTTCAGTACTGACTAGGCACTCAAATTTAGATTTTGACCGCTGCAGAAGATTGCACGCTCATTAGATTGCTGGAATTTTCCTCGACGTTCCACACGATAGTCTTGCACGGCCTCGCAACGGCTTATTTGGGCGACTTGTTCTGTCACGCAGTCTGTTGCATCTTATTTCAGAGCGTTGCTTTTTGCGAAACATAAAGAGCAGCAACCGAGCTTACGAGAGAGTCTTTTGTGGGCTTGCGATGCCCAGCTTCATGGAAATATGACGGGCACGATCATAATCGTCCTTGCTGAATTGACACCTTAATTTGTTATCTTGCCTCGACTATTAGTTGGAGTTAATTATCTGTCAGGATTACTGATAAAGGGAGAGCGCACGACGGGATCCTCCATGTTCCAAAGGTATATGGTTCGGGATGCTCTTTAAGAAACTTGTCCGTCAAGATGGAGTACCTTGTCTTGATGCCCGATCTGTCACTTGCAGAAAACCAGATGATTAAGACTCGAGAAAGAACTGTCGGTCGCCTACATCGAAAGAACACAGACCTTGACTTGAGCTTCATACCCCAACTCGTTAAGATGTCTTCTCTTCAACACATGACTAACGCTACCGACAAGTAGAAAAACTGCGTACACTACAGAAAATGACATCAGAGATACTCACAAATGCGCTGCATGTTTTTTTTCAGCTCCTGCTTCTCGCTGCAGTTCGTGATGTCAAAGTACCAGTCGGTGTAAGTAGCCTGATCGATCTTGTTGGGGTTGGCTCTACCCATGGCAAGAATGGAAGCACGAGATTTCTCGACGGTGGGAGGGAAAACGCGGGGGCCAGGGGTGAGGCGAGGAGAAGGGGGTTCAACCCAGGTAGGGGAGAGGGGAAGAGGAGCGCGGGGGGAAGGCTGCTCGACCCAAGTGGTGCAGGTGCGGGGGGTGCCAGGAGCGGGATCTCTTTGCACCCATTCACGGCGACCTTGGGCAGCGACTTCGACCTCGAGAAAAATTCGGCTTATACAGAGGTGCAGTATACCTTATACAACAAGTTCTGGCAAAACACATAGCTCTCTGGTATGCAGTGCGCTTGCATAACTTGTACAAAAGCTTCAATTTCCGTCTAAATTTTATACTTTTCCAGAAGACGTTCCTTTGGCACCCAGTCCTTTCTTAGGTTGGCTTGGGTGTCATCACGAAGTAAAGTATATTGTGTGAGCCTATTTTGATGTTGAATGCATTTATGAGCTCCTGGTGATGTTTGTCACCTTGTTGGGATCATGATGTTTGCCATACCACATTCTCAATGCAACGTGCAAGCAATCACTGGATAGAGAATAATAGATTTTGTCTAACGAGGGGGCTAGGATAGCTTTTAAGGAGGACAAGGAAGAGGGAGAGTCAGGAAGGAAAAGGGGGCAAGAGACAAATAAGGAAATGTAACCGTGTGAGGAGGAGTGTAAGGGTGTGTGGTGTATGAGACTTTAGGCATGGGGAGGTGGAAGCAACATACAATAACAGAATGAGTGTCCATGTAGACCTTTAGTACAGCTATCATTGCCTAAAGAGAATTTGCTTTTTATCTTTTTTTAAAGTGAGGAGGTTGGTGGTGCTGCTCATCAACTGGCTACATGCTCTCTCCATATTCCTGCCATTCAGGAACTATTTGAAACCTGGCCAGTAACTTGTGCTTTGGTACTGATGAATGTATAAAGCATTGCATTCAAAGTAATTTTCCTAATGACTCGACTTGCCTCAACAGCACCATCTCCTTGACTGTACACCTTTTGCGACACCTTTTGCTGGCCTTGGGACCAATTCGATTGGAGCTACTAGGGTACAAGATCACCCGCCTCTCCCTTGCCGTTTGCGATCTGGGTTGATCCAAGTTGGATGGCTTGCACAAGCAGTATCTACCCGTCGAAACCTTCGAGATTGTCACTGTCGAAACCGAGTAGCAGGAGAACCAAGATGAATCACAATTCAGCTAGGAGAGGATTTACTGTTTGTTGTGTTTAGCTATTCAGCCTCCTCTTTTGATGTAGGGTTCATGCAGGCTCCACATTGCTCTAGGCTATTCAAAGCTCATGAGATCGTTGTTGAGTGAGTTCCATGCGTGGCGTGGCCTGGCCTTTTGGTGTTCAAATTTTTGCCTCTAACTCGGGACAGAATGGCACTCTTGAGAGTTGCAAGCATTGAACCACCCATCCTCGAAAATCTGTAGACTAGGCTCAACAAAGAGAAGGGCAAGCCCTATGCTGCCTTCTTTCGTCTCTTTATCCCCCCCCCTCTGCCCTTCTTTCTTCCCTCCCTTACGCTTTCACCTTCCCCTTTACCTTACATAAGCTCTCTAATAAGTTTGTTCATAAGGCACTGCGTCTTGAAAAGGCAGTTTTGGGAACGACTCAACTGGAGTTTTCAACTGGAGCTTATAGCTTGCCTTCTACTAAGAGGATTTCTATTAATTGTCCCTTTGATTTGTGCAGGTCACCAAGGAGACTCTCTGTTCCCTTTGTGCCTGGTTAGCAATCCAAAATCAAAACTATAATTGAAATAAAGGTATGATAGCTTTTCTTTCTCTGCTCAATAACCCATCTGTTGGCAAATTTTCGATAAGTTGATAAGCTTTTTTTGGGGGGGGGATTTCTTCTTCACGTATGTTCGATGTAGTGTCGTCTTTTCATATGGTATGTCAATGTCATAACTTCTTTATTCTTGATATTACATGACTATTAGATATCGACGTAGTGTCGTATATAGCCTTTCGACATAATACATCGATCATCTGATTTGTAATGTAATATTTGAGTCAATTACTTGGGCCATGCATTTGCATGGTGCTTATCTTTCCGCATTGGATCGTATTACTCGATTATATATGCGGTTAAGTAAGTAAGTCTGCATTTCGACATTTGGTTGTAATATTCAACCTTTGATGTCGTTACAAGGACTCCTTCTCATTGTTTTGAAACTAGCTCGACACTTGGTCGTATCATTCGACTGTATGTGTCGTCTCTCAACCTTAGAAGAGTAATAGAATTCAACACTTTGTCGTTTATTCGACTTTTGGTGTTGTTTCTTAGATATATAATTTATAAAATAAGTAGGCTTCAACACTAGGTCGTTTATTCGGCTTTCAGTGTTGTCGTAGCTTATTTCATAAAACAAATGTTTAAACTTCGACACATGGTCATTTATTTGGCTTTCAGTGTCGTCGTAGGTTATCAGTGTTGTATGATAGTTTCGGCTTCAACACTTGGTCGTTTATTCGACTTTTGATGTTGTTGTCCTCTTTGGAAATATTTTGTGTAGAATATAGGGGACCATTGCATAAATGCTAGTGTGTAGAGGTTGTAAACTTTCCAATAAATATACATCTGAGATTCATGCTCATACATCTAAGGTAACAATGCTAGAGCCAATGATATTTGTGTCTTTGATTCATGCCTATCCATGGGGTCTTTGAAAGCTGCTTATGTATAAGGATTCTAAGTTGAATCTTATCTTTAATCAATTGTGGGTCATCAACCATTGGATATTATTTGAAATACTCTTCCAATGTTGATTATTTATGTCTAACACACACTTCTCCACACACTCAAATGGTAGGCCCATGTAAGCATGATGCAAATTTTATAAGAATGGAGTTCGTTGTGTTCTTTATTGTAATTAACTTTGTGTTCATTGATTATTTAAAATATGAATATATTTTAGATTCTCTCTCAATACTTGGTTTTTTCATGCATGTTTTGCCAGAAATCCTTTTGTGAAAAGATGCAAGCAGAGCAAAGGAAAAATTGGCTCAAAGTCATTAGGCAGCATCTTTGTATAGGGATAAGTAAGATGAGCAAGGAGCAAATAACAGACATAACTAGCAATGCAATACAAATAGAGTGTTTCTACAATGAGGTCATAGCCAACACAATGGGAGAGACGTTGCCCAAGAGTGAAATGAATGAAGGTGGAGTACGTCACATGATCAATAGCATCATAGGAAATATGAAGAAATGTGCAGAAGACTTGCGAGATGACGTGCCTCCTAATATTGACATGGAAAAATTAGGTTTTTGGGATTTGAAATGGAAAGAGGAGAAGGGTAGAAGCAAGAGGGCAAAAGACATAGATTCACATTTCACTATTTCAAAGAGAGTGCGATATGAGCAATCAAAACATTCATGTGATCCAACTTCTGAGGCATGGTTAGCTATTGACGGTAGTCGCGGGGATGCTTCTCACAAAGCACATTCATTTAGGAATGGTGATTGTTCAATTGTGTTAGGTATCCCCCATGAGGCTATAGAGGAGGGTGAGAATCTTGGTGCTGGCTCATTTGGAGTATGCTTTAAAGTCACTTTTAATGGCATCTCTTTCTTTCCTCGAAGTATTACTTATGCAGCGAAGCACTACAAAGGGAACATATCTCACACCTTAAAGTCATTTGACAAAGAATATGGAATGCAAATCTTACATCCAGGTATTGTCAGATGCATAGGATTTACTAGAAGCTTGCCTTGGATCAACATTTTTCCATACTTCAATGGAGGGAGTATTGGAGACATGATGATGCAGCTACCCTTTGAGAAAGGGACTTTCAGAAAGCAAGTGTTATGCTTGAAAGGCAATGGAGTCACTAGGAGAGAACCAGATCCAATTCTAAGTGATGTACAGCTTACGAGATTAAAGGCATTTGTGGAAGCCACCCCAGACATCATACACGCATTGGTTGATGCATTAGCAGCTGTACACCAAGAAGGCATTATACATTGTGATCTACACCCTTTCAATGTCATGCTAGATTTTACCAAGAATCATAGTCCACGGGTTGGCATCATTGATTGGGGATTGCTGCTTCGATACAGTGAATCAAGAGAAGCTGTTAATTTTGTGAAGCGTACCCCAGATATGGATGATGTGACTTATAAGATCAAGAAGAGTACAGCAATAAGACAAAATCGACTCCGGCCTTGGCAAGCTCCAGAAATAATCGACCCTGAGAACACCAATGCTTACAGTAAAGAATCAGATGTGTTTGCCATGGGATACATGATTAAAGAGGTTATTAATTTTTATAAGGAGTGTAAGGAATACTACTTCAAAGAGGATTACACAAAACAGTCAGCATGGAGTGGCAAGTTGCGGCAGATTTATTTCAATGCAACTAACTATATGTTTGTGGAAAAACAAAATAGAATGACACTGGCCGAGATGAATAATCGACTAGCAAGATTTAACACTCAACCCCATGCATGTTTGCGGCCTGCAGTTGAGATGATGCCTCAGTTTTATTAATCTGATTTTATTATAAAGCTACTCTTGGACAATTATGTTTATAAACTATAATGTTACTCTTTCAATGCATTTTGAATACTAGTATATGCATCTATACTATTTGAATTTAATAAAGTACTATAATATATATATTTTTTAAATTCTCAAATTTTTATCTTCGTGCTGTAACTTCTTGCATTTTGAATACTAGTATATGTGTTTATAGTATTTGAATTTAATAAAGTGTAAAGTGTCTTAAAATGTATTTTTATTTTTTTTCAAAATTTTATATTTGTGTATTAGAATTGTGTATTAATTTGGGAAGAGTTTGTGTTTATTATGGTTAAACTCAAACCCATGAGTCATGCATACAAATTTTTATTATAATGATTAAATTTAAACTCACCAGTTATGCACAAATTGGCAATCTAAATTTTGCAGGTCATGCACACACAGGTGGAGGGCGAGTTATAATTAAGGTTCTCATTTTATTTTAAAGTACATCTCTCCTATCATGGCATCTTTTTTCAGGATTCAAGTGATTGACTATGATAATAAGGAGGAATTAGGTGTTGTTAGGGTGACAAGAGACATAGGTCATCCCACATTCTCTCATGTTCGTGAACAAATTGAAGGTGATGAGCTTCTATTGGAACCCTTTGAGTTTGTTGAGGACGAATATATAATAACCAAACGGCAAGAGGAACGATGGACAATCAATGATCAACTCTTAGTGCACATCAAGAGAAGTCTATGCCGCATAGAGGAAACTCCTTATCCATGTAAAAGACATTGCACTCAACTAGCTGATGACATAAATCTTGATGCCCAAGTGCACATGTCTTCAAAGCTTTCTAGTAGATTACTAAGCCCAACTATTCTTGCATGTTGGCAACGTGAATCTGATAGAGTTAGATCAAAGCTAAAGGAAATGGTAGTGTCAAGGGATGATAAGTTTGAGTTGCATTCTGAGGACTTCAATGGGGTGCCTCATGTGCGAATTTGGTGTCATGAGTGTAATGAACTTTATGGTAAAGGATTGATAGAAGGCAAGCATGCAGCATACAATTGCTTCTCTAACTTTATGAGATTTCACATATTGGAAAGTAAAAAGCATGAGCTCAAGTATATGGTTGCTCGAGGACTACGAAAAGAAGATATGCCCAAAGTAGTGCATCAACTGACAAAGGATGACAAAAGAGAGATAGAAGATGCGATAGAGAAGATGAAATCTTTTATGTCCACAAATGAAGGTATTATTTGTTCCTTTATTCCTCAATTAGTATTTGCCATCTTCTTACATTAAGTCTCTTACTCATCTCCTATCGTTTCAATAGGTTGGGATTTTGAGGTTGTTGAAGCTACAATACATGATTTTAAGGACAAAAGCTTGGTGAAGGTGCGATGCAAATATGATGATGCATGGTTGCGTTTATGTCCTCCAAGATCAGATTTGTACACGGTTCTCAATGAACACACAAAGTCAAACTCTCATATCAAGTCGCTCATGAGAAAAGATGAAAATCCAAAGGTAGCACTCACTGGCTTGCGAGGGCGTCCTCGGAAGGATAAGGAGCATGATCCAAAGCAAAGATCTCTTAGTAACTTTTTGGTTTCAACAAAAACTAGAAGCCCAAGTACGAGTGCTTTCTCTGTTGATTCAAGTTTTAATAGAGAAAATGAATCTTCTTTTGTAAATTTTGACTTGCTATGTTGGGGCCTTTGGAGCCATGAGGTCAAAGTAGGTAACAAGTATGTCAAGGTAAAGCCTTTCTTAGATGATCAATGTGGTGGGAAGTATTGGTTTATAGAGCGTCATGTTAAGGCGACATTAAATAATGGATGTACTGATATTCATGTGGATGGATGCTTTCGTCACATAAGTTGCATACGCATTTCACAAGATGGGCAACCATTTGAAGGCTTTACATGCCACCATTGCAAGGGGATAGTTAAACTTGCTGACTTTAGAATGAGATTGTATAGAGAAGAGAAGGTTGAGAATAAGAGAGGAGATAGGGGTACCGGTTGTGGAAGAAGGCTAGATTATCTTACAAAGAGTGAGCTTAGAAATGCAACTCTTTTTGCTAAAAGACGAGTAAGAGACCTTTCTAAGCAACTATGGTGGACAAAGTCTCAGGTTGCCATTCTTTCAGTAAGAGTCCGCACTTTAAGAGAAGCTAGCATAGAGTCTCTCAATCGAAAGGATGTAAAACGATTTTGCAACAACATAATCGAAGCCCATAGATTGGAAAAGTTTGGTGGTAAAGTTGCCTTATGGGACTTTCTACAAGATGTTGCCACAAACATAATCAAGTCAAGTGCTGGACAAAGATATAGTGAGAACACAAAGGCAATATTTGAGGTTGCAAGGATGTGGGGAGGTCCAAGGTTACATGACTTCTTGAGTTCCAACCTCAATGGACCTTCTTTATCAACGACAAAGCGAGGGCAAAGACTTGCTACTCAGTTTGTACCTGGTATACATGGATATCTTTTTGATGCAATCACTGAAATTTATGAAAAAGAAAAAGAAAAGCATGGAATCATGTCAAGGATTCCCTTCATCATAGTGGAAGATGAAACTGCAATAAAGAAGCGGATAAGGTAACCTCCTTTTTCTCTAAATTATTTTCATAATCTAAATCTTGTTTTTGAATGCAAGAGGATTGCATATGATCTTACATACTTGTGCTTATTATTGCTTGTAGGTGGAATCCAAAGGATGACATGCTTGTGGGTTTTGATGGATATAAAGTAGATGATCATGAGTGCATGACCACATGCATGATCAAAGTGGGAGAAGGACAAAAAGGATATGATCAGATTATTGATGCATTTCAAAATTGTGTCATTGGTGGACGTGCAAGAGTTTTTCTTGCCAATCCATTGCATGATGCACTCCCACGCTTGGTTCTTGCACTTCATTGCACTTGCGGCCGATTTGATGCAAGTTTTGTCCGCAAGCAATGGGATGCTATTTTAAACTTATGGAATGAGAAGCTAAAGACCACGGTTGGTCCAATTATTGGACATGCATCCGATGGTGATAGTCGACGAAGAACATTGATGATCTCCGATTATCTAGATAAAAGAGGTAGTAGATTTGGGATAAAATGGGATGGATGGCCTCTCTCAGCAAAAGTTTTAGAAAATCAAGTTTTTGGGCTGCATGATCAAGATTTTGTACATAATGGAAAAAAGTTAGTTAATGTTCTTGACAAGCCTAAGCGTCAATTGGCTATTGGCAATGTTTGGATCACCTTAAATCATGTCATTATTGTGTATGATGCTTTTTCTATCAACAAGCATATGCTAAGGGAGGGAGACATTAGGCGAGATGACCGCCAAAATTGGGCTGGAGCTCAAAGAATATGCAGTAGACAAGTGCAATGGTGCTTGGGAGAATTGGCAAACAATGGAATTCATAGAAAAGAGAGGAGCATGCTAGGAACACAAGCTTATCTTGAAATTGCTGGGGACTACATCGACATCTTCTTATCTCCACATTTGAATCTTGTGGATCGAGTCTATCTTGCGGGCAAAGTCTCTTTTTTCTTTCAAATTTGGAGGTCTTGGATTGTTCATCATGCCAACTATACGTTGAATAGAAACTTCATAACTAAGGAAGCTTTCTTAGATGTGCAACTCTCATGCCATTTTGTGGTCCTACTGATCAAGTACTTTAGAGAATTTTGTCCAGGCCTAAGGTGTCCTTTACATCTTACAGGTTCAGATTCAGTTGAAATCTTCTTCAGTAAGATTGGAAGCATGGTGGGACAAGAACGCGCTTATGACTTGATGGATATGCTACATAGTGCAGGTAGTATGAATAGGCTTGCACACTTTGAATGCAAAGAGGATAGTCCTCTATTTACAAGGGCACATAAGAAGCAAGAACATGTATGGAGAGAATTGAATCTCAAAGAGAACATGCGAGAAGCTAATCTAGGGGACTATGAGTGTGTGTCAACTGATGATAAAATCATCGAAGCATTGAAGAAGGGACTAAAAAGTGCTCAAGAAAGGTGTGAAAGTTTGCATATGAAGCCAAAGGGTGAGAATATGAAGTGGTGGATGGAACCTTGGTCAAATGGATTTGCAGATGCATATTCACAAGAATCTGATTCTGAAGAAGAAGACCAATGTCAAGCAGATCATGTGTCAGAAATAGATGATAATGACAACGATGCCTCCATAAGTGAAATCAGACATGTGGTGGATTCTCTCCTAGATGAACAAGAAGCAGTGAGCCCAGTTGTTACCATTGATGGTAAAACTCTCTTCAAGTCCACATTGGTAAGCCAACTTAATGGAAATCCCACACTCTCTAAAGATAGACTCACAAGGGTTCGCCAAGGAGTATACTACTCTAAGGAAGATATACCTCTTGCTACATCAAATGAGAACCTATTTGGAATAGGTTCCGATTGTGCCATATTCTTTCATGAAGAACACAAAACAAGGAAAAGCAAAAGGAAATGCAATCCAAGATCTTTGCAAAAAAAGAAAACACAAGCTATATGGTACCTTGGACGAGTTCAAAAAATGAGGAGAAAGGTTGGTGGGGGGTATGTGGAATATAAAAGAGGGTTCAACCTTTCAGATAGACCTTTTGGAGTAGAAGTCCAGCTTGGGTGGTATCAAAAGGCAAAAGGTTCAAGATGCTTCACATATGACCTTACAGACCTTGACATGATAAATATTGAGAGCGTAATTGCATTGGCAAACCTCACCTATGAGTGTAATAGCAATAAGTATACTTTAGATGAGAATGATTGGAATGTATTCAATGACTTTGTAAAGGGGCATTAAATGCACTTGGTAGGGGCTTCTTTGTTATCTTTCTAATATGATAAAAGCTTTATTACGATTATTACTATGCGCTGAGTTTAGTTTGATTTCTCTTGATGGATTTTTTAAATTATTTTTTTGCAGGACCTTGAATCACACAAGTGGATGATTTGCAACCGCCTGGGTACTTTTGTTTATATGAATGCCATTAAGCAAGTTAAAATGCTATTTTGGCATCGGGTACATCAAGATGTTGTATGAATGTAGCCTCTATGCTTTTAATACCATGGCTTCATGGTTTGATATGACTTAGTGGATGTTTGTATTTGGCAAGAAATAAATATTATATATCGTCATTGAATGCTTTGTAAAATTGGCTAATCTATCATCCCTTCTCTTAGTTAAAATACCCATACATATGGTTTTGTAAAAAATTGAAAGATATAAAGCATTTATAAAAGCTCCCAATCTTTCATGTAGTATTTTTATAAAGGTTGTTTCTTGAGCTCTTTACGTGTTTCAAGTGGCTTTGCACAATTCTTTGCTCTTGGTGTACGGCACACATGATTTGTCTTGTTTGATATTTGTTCCTCTTAATTTTTGCACATATGTCTTTATTCTTTGTTTCTCTTGCCTTATGGCATCATCAGGACACAAATTCATCTTAAACTTATGCAATGCCCATTATTGCAGTCGGTACCTCAATTTTTTGTGTGTAGATTCAAATAATGCAGGTGATGTAGAGATCTTGTAGTTTAAATATCTCATCCTACCTAAAGGGACTCCAAAAGTAGTAGTGTATGACTCACATAAGGACTTTTAAAATTCCTCTAGGAGAATAAATATACTTACACAAGGGGATTTTTAAAATTTCCCAAAATTTACAGAGGGGATACCAGGAAATACTACAAATAGGTTACATAGGGATTTAGAAAAGAACCCTTGCACGCACGTGATATAGACATATTACACTAAGTGACCCCCCCGAGGATTTTCTCTTATGGTGAGATTGCCTAATCATGACCGACTCACAAAATAGAAGGAAATCTCTCCTATTTTTGCATTGTGTGGCATTGGAGTAGAAACTCAATGAAGTCCAATATCGTGCTTGGAATCTACTGTGAGCATGCATTCTGCAGTTTATTTGGCTGAGTAGGAATTCAATAATGTTTCGCAAATCATGTTTGTATGACTCATGTCCTAAGGATGCTCAAGTTCATGCACTTGAAGTATTCACTTACTTTAGGAAATGTTTCCCTGAGCTATATTATGCTGATCTAGCTTTGCGGAATGCTCTATAGTGAGCATCCAACATTTTACTTTTTCTTGTATTTCCTTTTTTATTAATTCAATTACTTCTTTTTTTCGCAAACACACACACACACACACACACACATACACATACATACATGTATGTATGTATGTATGTATGTATTTGTGTGTGTATGTGTATGTATGTATGTATGTATGTATGTAATGTGTGTATGTATGTATGTATGTATGTATAGCCAACTTTTTATTTCTCTTTTATTTTTTAAAAGATGAGCTAGAGGTGAAGAGAGGGGAAGAGAAGTACGAAAATCCTTGAAGAGGGGTGTTGGATCCTCAACGAAGTTGCAACCACAAACTCTTGGAACTACAATCAGGCTGGCAAGAGTCGGTCCTAATTTTTTGCAACGTCTCCAATATCTACCATGAATTTGGATAGTTTCCACGGTCTACACATGGCAGCTTTGAAATTTGTGATGAAGAACAGAGTCAAGAATGTGAGAATAAGATATAAGTGTGTAAGCCACCAATGAATTGCATCTCATAGAGAAGTCGTGTTGCTCTATAGCGTCACTTTTATTTGTAGCAAGTTATTTAGAATCTAATGAATCCATTTTCTATGTTGCACATAAGCTTAGTAGGCTTGTTCTTCAAGGAAACAACCCTTCTTAGGTTGAGCTATGAAGAAATCAGCTTGAAACAAAAACAAGTCCCTCAAACGTTGCCCAAATCTTTATGAGATGTACTCCTTCAAATTATGCGTGTAAGTCACTATTGCCTTCAAATACCATTGGAGAAAGAAGATGTCTTATTGTTATCTTTTGTAAGAACTTGGAGCTTCCACGTAGATAATATCTATCTACCACCAATTGCAATTTGCTATTGGTCCATAGTTCCTGCTATTTGGCAATATATAAGCAAATAGACTCTTTATCTACCATATGTACTCATTATTCATCACCAAAATTCAACGAGAATAGGGAATAATGTCAATTCCATTCATTCAAAGCTTCATAGCAATCGACCAGCTATTACAAAACATGAGCATGTAGCTCTAATACCAATGAAGCATCATCTATCAACAAGGAGGGCTCCTGAATAATTTACCACCCAACCTTAGATTCGTCCATATGAGGTCTCCACCTCCTTCTAAGATGAGCTCTGTCTCTCGAATCCAACACTTGCCAAGGGGCTTCCATATTTGGCGTCATGTGTCCCACAAGGGACCTTAACATAAAAGCCCTCCCGTGGGTTGCCCTTTGCACCTCTTCTTAATTGCTTAGGCCTAGACCAAACCCCTTCTAACTGCAAGTGATGTCGACCCCTCTAGTCTCCTACCTCACCACCATAACCAATCTCCGCAGTTGTGAGATTATGGCCGACGTTACAAAAACCCTAAGATTTCTATGTTCTTGCAAAATCTGTTTGAATCTTTCTCTTATGTCCCATAAAATCAACAACATGGAAAGTCAGAGTCTCACGCAAACTAGCACTTGTTTGTACTTTCTATGAGGGTTCTTTGTACCTTCATCCTAGGATTTGGGAGTTTTTGATATGAAGATATTTGTTAGAAAGTGAGGGAGGTGCAAATGGATACGAGGCTAGAAGCCTGGGGCGCCAACTCCCTTTAGTAAGAAAACCTACAAAAATCTTGAGTATGAGATGATTTTAACAATATGCCATGTGTAGAAATTATTCAAATTAACATGGTTGTGTTCTACAGTAAAAGAGCTTCAAATATGTCTTTACACCTTGAAATTTGGGTAACACATGAAAAAGTTACATTCCAAAAGACCCCCCCCTGGGGCGTCACATATTATGAAAAATATGTATAAATCTTAAAATATTGCATATTTTTCAAGGTATATACCCTATATTCTGTGGGAGGGGGGACATGAAATTGTCATATTTTTCCCTTGCATATTTGAAAATTTTAAAGGAAATCCATGCATATTATATATGGACCTTATCCCCCCATACCTTGGATTTTGGACGAGGGTAGTAACATATTACATATTGAGTTGGCACCCCAGGGTTAGAAGCAAGAGACAATACATGCTAGATGGAAAAACATTTTTTGGACCCGATTCTTTCCCATCTCAAGTTGCTTTCTGTGTAACATAAGAGATCTAACCTCATAATTTTTTTCAATCTTAGGGGAGTTTCTACTATCTGCACTAGATGTTAATAAATTGAATGGGACCATTCCTAAGTAGTTTAACAATTTATGTTAGTTGTTGCATCTGCAACTGCAAGAACAATTTCTTACAGGGGAGATTCCTACCTCCATCATGTCATTAACTGAGCTTTAGGAGTTGTCCCCTGCTAATCTCAAGAGTATAAATTGTCCTAATTGGTCTTGAAACGAATAGAATGGGAGCAACCCTGCCAAGATAAGGAACATTTTTGCCCTATAGACTCTCAACCTCCAAAGGACGGTGGAAGTGTTGATGATGAAAGGGTAGGAAGGCAAAAGTGAGCACTATGGTTTAATTGTCTTGGGATGTGAATGGGTTACCTATAAACGCTAGATGGCTCCATGTAGATTAACATGCACTTTTGGTTGAACAAATGCATGGAATTGATGGCATCTTGCACAATCCAAAAATTATCGGATCCATCTTGCGCAACTCTATCGGCCATAGAGGGTTATCCCATGGCAATAACTGATCCAGGGCATGAAATTTACCATCCCAAATTGAAGTTAGAAAGTCTCATTTGGAAATCATAGGATCTCTTGTAAGGCATCTTCTTCGTAATATATTGTGGAGATGATGTGACTGCAAGTACGATTGACACTGGACAATGCTCTCGATTCTCGTGCAAGGCAGCCATGATCATACACTGAGGCCAACAGTATAAGCACTTGAACCCAAACTACCACTGTAAGATAAGAGAAATAATGCCTCTAAATCCTTAAATTGAGTCCCAAGAGACTTTACCACCAGTGCACTCCAAATCCAAACCCACTCTAGAAGCAAATGCAACATGAGAAGTAGGAATTAAGAATGAAACAAGCCTATGACATTTCTTATTTTTTTCTTTGATCATTAAACCTCAAGATTTTCATAAGCCTTTGAAATCATGGCTTAATTAGTTTGGTTTTCTTTAAATTTAATAATAGGAGGTGATATATTACATTTATAATATAATTGGCACATTTCCAAATGTAAATATTACTTTCTTTGTGTTGCTTTTGACTATAACTAATTATGTAGGCAACTTTGAGAGAATAAGGTTCATAGAAGGCATAGAAATTGTATCTTACATGTAGAAATTATGGAAAATCAAGCAATGATAAACCTTTATGTGTGTGTGTGTGTGTGCGTGCACACGCGTGCGTGTGTCACTAGGACTTTCTCCCCTTTCTATCCTCTTGCCATTCTTGGACTTCTTCCCCTTGTTGAACGTGGGTTTATTAGCCGAGGAGTACTTTCTTCATGGTGCAAAAGCACCATTTTCTATCAGAGACAATAGCATATTAGATCTTAGTCTCTTTAGTCTATAGTTGGGGATCATTAGGTCTTGCTCTACAGTTCTTGCCTCTATTTGGTTGCCCGACCCTTGCCTTGTGGCAGTTTTTTGGAGCTGATAACTCATTTCAAAGAGATGTATTCTCTCTTTATTCATGGAGATTTGGCTTGGGTGTATTGTTCAGGTACTACTTAGTCACGGGATATATTGAACGTTCTATCATCACTAGAAGTTTACATGTTGGAGGTGATTATATTTCCAGCACTATTGCTACTGTTAAATATTATCTCATGTCACTAGGACCTTATTTGTTGCATCACACGGTTGTCTCAACCATCGCCTTCTGTTTTTTGAGGAACTTTGTGTCTATTTTCTTCTCCTATTGTCCGTTGGCCTATTCTATCAAAATTCACAACATATTGTCTCATTAGAGCTCATCATTGGCTGCAAGTCGCCACATTTTTGATGCCTCATAAAAACAACATCCAAGCCATAGTTCGTGATTGGTTTGCATTTGGAAGTTTCTGAGAATCCTTTGTACTTCTACAACTTCTATAATAGAGAGTTGCGGACTCATTTGCACAGATGTTTTCTTTCTCTATGGAGGCTATTCTAAGTTTTCATCCAGACTACTCTATTGTTTCGTTAACCATTGTCATCAATTACTCCTTAGCTTTGTAAACAGATTGTATTTTTGCAACAAACTACTCACACAACGTGAGCAATTCTCATATAAAGTTCTTATAATCAGTTGTCAGTTGTGAAGGCAAAAGGGCCTCTAGAACTACTGATGTGTGCCAATTCTTCTTTGATACAGTTGTTGGAGGTGGTGGCCTTTACCCCTCACTTGAAGCATGGTGAATTAGCAAGGGGATCCCATGCTTGTGACACATGTACATTTGTGGGAGAAATACCATATACAACTATGTGGCCTAGTGGCCTTAGATATAAAGGCTTGTATTCCTCATCCCTCCTGGGATTTGTTGGGAGGAGAGAGAGGCCCTTTGCATGGCTAGGGGGCGGGGCTTAGGACCCCGTACCTGGTGCACATGTGGCATGCTTTGTGCCCCTACAATGATCTCTCTAAGCCTCTACGAATTCATATTGCCATAAGCTATGTTAGAATCATCTATGATGACTGCAAATCTTCTGTACGGAGAAATCATAATCATATGATTTCTTTCTTGCAAGCCTTTTGATGGGTATGGTCACAAAAGAGTCCACTCCTTGGTAGGCTTCTCTTTGTCTTGGAGTTGTTGTAACAAGAATTCTTTGCAATATGGGAAACTTTGAAGCAATTCTACAATTGTTAAACTAACATTCATATCACATAAGATCTCCCATGTGTTGAAAAAATTTTGGCTTGAATTTTCAGTGGCACTCAAGCTCAGATGGAGATTTTCTTGTGAAGCTTTGCCCGAGTCTAGTACTACTAACTTAGAAACTTTCTTAGTGATGGGCAGGGCCAACTGCCATTTCTTTCTCTTTCAATTCTCTAGAAATTTTAGATGTGACCTACTTAGGATCCTTCAAGTCAACATCTTTGATCAATGGTTCCTTCTCCAAGTTGGTGATGGGACCTTGTGACCAGGTAGTTGCATTAACTTCTACCAAGTCAGACACTTCTATCACAATGGCTTGGCACTCACGATCAACTTTCATTTTCTCAACATTACTTCAAAGCAACTTGAGATACTATTGCCACACTTTGCATTTAGCTTTTATATTATTGTCACCATAGAAATAGAAATGAATCTTTGATGAGACTAGGATCTTTCTTTTGTCATTATTTCCTTTGCATTTTCCCTACTTGGGTCTCAATGGATGTCTATCTTTAGGCTTGGCTTCATTTGACACTTGATGCACATCTGTAGTGTGATCCTTACTATACCAACCTTCAAAATTGTCATGACCAAATTTTCTATAGGTGTTGCAATGTTTGGTGCAGCACTTGTCCTTAGTGTGCTGTTTCTTGGAACATTTATTACACCATTTCACATTTGAATTGGGCTTACCTTGGTAACCCAATTCCTTCAAGGCCTTTAAATTTTGAGTATAGGCTTCATCTTGTCTAGTTTGGAGGAAGCATCTTCCTCATCACCCCCTTTGGTCCGTTTCTTTGTCTTCTTCTTAGCAAGAGCACTCTTCTCTAGGGCTACTGCTTGGCTCAGTAGGAGCTCTTCCTAAGTTTTGGTCAGGTTGAATCTCAGGTGATCATAGTAGATCTATGTGCAACTTGTAATCAACAAAGTATGCAGTGACTTGTCATCTAGTGGTGTGTTGAACTAACTAATGAGGGCCCACATTTTTAAAAAACCATCTTAGATGGAATCATTTTCGTTATGATCCAGATCACTGAGCTTTGTGCAAACATCGTCTGCATTGATTTCTTATCTAAATTTTTTGAGAAAAGCCTTGGACATTTCTGCAAAACAACCAATTGGAAATTTGTTAAACCAACACCGACCTATCTTTTCCAAAGTGCAAGAAAACTAATTCATGTATTCTTTCTTGGTTGTAGCTCCATTGATGTGACATATCCATAGGATTCTCTACAAATGACCATACCCTTGAATTTCTAAAACTTGACTTTAATAGGTTGGGCTACCTTGGCTTTGATAGTATGGTATATGATAATCCAAGACACTAAATCTTCTAGAGTAATATGGTAATCCAAGAAACTCCCTAGCTCATTGGTTGTTAGGATTAACTACTACTCTCAATGTTTGTGCACTTGGTTCTAAGAACCATTAAGTTCAATCCATTGTATTCCCCACTCACACTTGTAACACGACATTCCCCCACGAGCACCAAATGTTGATGGTCTTTCTCTCACCCCTCATTCGCCAGTGTCCCAATGCTTAGGTTGAGGTGTGTGCATAGTATTTGCCAAAAGATGCCCTCTCTTGCACTTTGTTGGTAGCTCATTATGTAGGATTTTCATGATGCTCTCGATGTAGAACAAGGCAACAAGGAAACACAACATCAGGGTTTGTGCTGTGTAGGGAAAACCATATGGAGATGGGTGGTTAAGCATACAATGTGAATACAAGTATGTGAGAATGGAAACAAAATACAATGTGCAAAAAAATACTTATATTAAATATAGAACCACTTGGTTACAATAGCCATAGATGTAGACTCAATGCTTAAACACTCTTTGATGGTAGCCTCGGCTATTGAGAAGTAAGGAAATATGCATAACCAACCATGCAAATGATATCCAATGGGTATGATACTTTGTTAAGGATTTAAATTGGACTTGCAAATTATCATACCCATTGACTATACACGGATAGGATAGAAGCATGCTGATGCATATTTTTTGACACTCATGCAAGATGCGTGGTAAGAAACAAGGAAATATGCATGCCCAACTTGAAAATGACATATGATGGGTATGATACTTTGCAGAGGCCTTACAGCGAGTAAGGTCAATGCTTTTGCAATGTATAATAGCCATTAGAGAAACACACATAAGATAGAAGAACCTCGATGTGACTCATGCATGATACATGATGAGAAACAAGGAAAGATGCATACCCAACCATGAAATTTATATTTGAAGGGTCATGATAATTGGAGGGGCCTTCAAGTGGGTAAGATTAATTCTTGTGCAAAGTATCATTCCATCGGATACATGCACATAGGATAGAAGAAATCCATGTGTATTTTTTAACACTCATGCATGACGCTTGGTGAAAAACAAGGACATATGCAATCCCAACCATGCAAATGATATACTACGAATATGATACTTTTTACAAGTATCAAGTTTACTCACATTAATATTTTCGCAAAGCATCATACCCATTGGAGACACACACCTAGGATGGGAGCACATTGATGCATGTTTTTTACCTATGCAAATGATATACGATGGTATGATGATGCTTTGCAGAAGCCTTAATGTTACTAAGAGTAAGGCTTGTGCAAAGTATCATAACCATTGGAGATGAACACACAGTTTGGAAGCACATCGATGCATATTTTGTAACACCCATGCATGATGTTTGGTAAGAAATAAGGAAATATACATGCCCGACTATGCAAGTGAGTAAGATTGAGGCCCTTTGTGAGTAAGATTAAGGCTTGTGCAAAGTATCTTACCCATTAGAGTTACACACATAGGCTAGAAGCACACCAATGCATATTTGTTAACACTCATACAAGGAGATATGCATGCCCATCCATGAAAAATGATATTTGATGGGTATGATACTTTGCACAAGCTCTACTTATTATACGTCCAATTGTCAAGAAAATTTACAAAGATCTTAAAATGAATAATGTACAACCGAACCCGGCCTTGAAGCCGGGAAACTAGAGCAACGATGAAGGCCCACCACCCGATCGCTCACACTTGACTGCTCATATTGGAAAAGTTTTATAAGGATGGTACATCATTTATATGGCAAGACATGTACATTTTTCCATCTTTGACAACACATTATGTAAAATTGTGAATCAATATATTTTATCATACATGCATAATAATGTTTCATAGCGAGCATACATTATTTGTAGAGCCATGAAAATTTTCTCTTTTTTTGGCATGCATGGTGCATAACAAAAGGGAGGGGAGGGGAAGAGGAGAGGGAAGGGATGGGAAGAGGAGAGCAAAGGGAGGGGAAGAGGAAGGGGAAAAAGAAAGACATGGTTGCATGGTTTTAGAATTATGGTTTTTTAAAACCATATATTGACTCTCGCCACTCCCATAACTCACATATTTGAGAGAGAGTGGAGCGAAGGGACGCTGCGAGGTATACAAGGGCACAAGAAGGAGATCTCTGTGATCAGCATTATGACTATCAATTTCTTTTTTTTGAAGGAAAAAAGCAAAAACAAAAAACTACACAGCCATATCAGTGTGCTACATGGATTTAAGAATCAAACACAAAGAAGGGAAGGGGGCGAGGAGGCAATGCAATTTTTTGGGAGGAATAAAGGGAAAAAAATCCATGCGGTTGTGGCTACAAGACTGAAGGGAAGGGAAGGGAGGCATGGTTTTTTCTTTAAATGAAGTAAAGTAAAATAAAATCTACACGACTACAGCCCCTTGGGAGGGAAGGAAACCATGGTGAGGGAGGGGAGGGGAGGTAAGTGGAGGGAAGGTAGGGGGGGCGGGGGGTAATTATTTTAGTGTATCGTTTTGAAATTATTACCAAGTATGACAAGGAGAACCTTTATAATTTGAATAGTTTTTTTATACAAATTGTGCACACTTAGAACTCTTGGTACTGACCCTCCCACTTCCCCACTTCTCTTTATATCGCACAATCCCCCTTATAATGCTTCAACAACTATGATTGTCTTCAAACAAGTTTTTTAAAAGTGGATAGTTGTGATTACTCATTAATGGGAGCATTGAAGTACCTTGTTCAAATATGTGGACAATGAGATATTTTCAGGCTGGCTACTTTATGTAAGGGTAGTGCTGAATCTTCAACAAAGTCATGGGAAGAGTATCTAGATAAAGATGGAGCTCATAAAATTGACATTGGATTGACATGTTTAACACTAGTTTGGTAGCATAACGGGACATAAAAGAGTCCTTTTGATGTTTTGGCAAAAAAATCACAACTTGATCTAAGTATTTTTTTTGACAGTTCCCTCTCTTGAGCTTAAGGTAGACTCATAATAGTATTCATAGAAAATATAAGGAACCAAAAATAGGATCACACATGATTACAAAGTGCCCACAAAACTATAATAATGCAGCTTTTCACCCAGGCAAGATTCAAAATAGGTTTCACAGTAAGTCTCACGTTTATAAATTTGAAGTATTCATAAGTTTTATATATATAAGATTTCATTGTTGGTATCACTCATTAATGACTAGGGCCATTATATAAAAATATTTTAGACCTTTGAAGGTACCTATAATATTAATTAATCCATGTACCTTTAAATTACAATAAATTATAACATAATCAAGGGAAGTAGCAAGCTAAGGGTGTCCACTTTTTGTTCACTCCCCAATCGTTAGGAGGTGGAAAAACAAGCTTTTTAGCACACAAAAATGCAAATCTCACCTACTTCCCTATGGATCTAGTCTTTGAAGTCTTCTGACACAACATCACACTTGCTATTGTGCACACAATCATATAGTCTGATCGAAAATTCGATGCACACACAAAAAATTTCTTTGTGTCACACGGCATGGTTCCAGGGTGGTCACACGTTTGTCACGAACAGAGAGTGTCATATTAAATTCTAAATTTCTCACTCATTTTAGATTAAATGTTGTTGAAACTTTGTAAGTGGTCTCTTTGCATTATGTAGAGCTTAACTTGATTTATTGGTAATTTTTTGAATGATTTATCTAATTATAAATAATTATTTATAATAAATAAAGTCATAAAATACATGCATTTTAGTAGCACACCACATTTTTTTAGTATTTTGAATAATTAAGCAAATCCAATTCGGTGGAAGGTTAGTAGGCACATAAGGGTGTGTGGTTGAATCATCAAATCCCAAATCCAACGGTTAGATTTAGGAAGATTGAAGTTTAATTTTTACTTTTACTCCTTAGAGGATCAACAAAGAATATTAAAAATAAATCTAGTAATTCTCAAACATGACCAAAAATTTCAAAAATGTCAATATTTTTAGTCCTCCGCATGATGAATAAGGGGAAAAAATTTTGGTTAAATTTGAGTAAGGGAAACGTACGATATGGCCTCCAACAGTGAAATCTCCCTTTTGTGGGGGAAAAAGGGCCACCCAAGCCTAATACCAAGACAAGGTAGGCTTGGTATTAGGCTTGGTGAGGTAGGCTAGGAGCATCACCGACCCTAGTGGCAAGCCTTTGGAGTGTGCATGCTGCCCATGCGAAAGGCTGAGTCATCAAAACCATGCCACGTTGTTAGACCACGTGGTGCCATGTCATCAAGGAGATGTGACATCACTCCTTGCCATGTCACCTTACATTGCCACACGTGCTGCCACATGTGCCACCTCATCATTCCACATCATGAGCCATGTCATCACACCTTGCCACTTTGGCATACCTCCTCAACCTTGCCACGTCACCAATCCCTCCACCTCAATTTGCCATGTCAATCTACCACCTCATGAATGCCAACTCGTCATGCCACATCACCTTTCAATGTCATGGAAGAGACTATATTACCACATCATGACCATGCATGGTGCCACATCAGCCAGATGTATACACATAATGATGTGCGAGGCATAGAATACCTCGATCGAGGTATATGACCTGCATCAGGCATACAATACCTCGATCGAGGTATATGACCGAGGGGTATGTGCTATGACCGAGGGATACCTCGATCGAGGTTTATACATGCATAATGCATTGAATACCTCGATCGAGGTATATGGTCTGATCGAGGTATATGATCTGGGAATAGCATACCTCGATTGAGGTATTTGAAGGTACAAAACTTAGCCAATTAGTTTCAATCTTAGCACCAAAACTTAGCCAATTAGTTTCAATCTTAGCACCTCTCCACCAATAATAATGAAGAGCAATCTAAGAGCAATCTAGTGGATGAGTTGAGGCTCTCTATAAGACACCACGTTTTGGTTCATTTCACCCATTCTTAGCCATTCTTGCCTCCTCATCACTTTGTCACACCTTCCATCCTACTTTCATTGAGAATGGGTTCTCAAAGCCGTAGAGCTAGTAGACGTGAAAGATGTAGGAACCCCCCCCCAAATCTCAGTAGGAGCTGCCACCACTGACCACCTCCAGCTCTACCTCTACATCCCACCTCCACCCCCACCTCCACCCCCACCCCCACCTCCATTGTCCCCCCATCCTCATCCGCTCCCCTACCTCTAGCCTCCGCCCTTCCCCTAGCCACCTACATTTTGGCCTCCACCTCTACCTCTTCCCCCTCCACCCTCCACCCTCCCCCTCCCCCCGCTCCGCTTGGCGCCTCTCTTCCCCCGTCCACCCTACCATCTCCCATTGATCCCCTTGCCCCACCTTGCAGTAGCAGTGTTGCTTCACAACGTGACTTGCCGAAGTCCACTATCTGTTGTCGTACTAGCAAGATTGTGCAGTCTTTTTTTTGTGACCTCACGCCAGCTTTGCAGTCTTCTCTTCTCACGTCCCTGATTGATCACCCTGACTTGGTAGAGTGTAGGAGGCTTGCTGGTCTTGGTGCACGTATAGATAGGGTTGTATCTAGCGAGGTCCTTAGCAGTGTTCGACGTTCCTATGCTTCTATTAAGCATAGGAAATCCAGTGATACCTTGGCAGCACATCGTGCTATTATAGGGAGTCACTTGGGGAAATCCCTACATAATTGTGGGCACACCTACGGTGTGCTAAGTCTCTAAACACCTTAAGGGGGGTTATTGGGAAGAAGAAGAAGTCGAGAAAAAGTGAAACACGAAAACAAGAATTCCAGTGTGCCCGTAAGAAAGATGGGATTTCTATGCTCGTGCTTGGCCCTAGATATGTATATGCTTATCTGCAAGCTGTTATGAAAAACGCCCAATAGGTCCGTCCTGGCTAGCCATGATAGAACAAGCAGATTGTTGAGTTGCTTGCCTTGCAGTGGCGTGCTGAGGCTAGGACAGCGGAAGAATTGGAGAGGTGTAGCTAGACAGACAACTAGGAAACCTGGAGCCTGCATTTCCCGCTTGGACAGGGTAAAAGCAATTTGGAATCAGAAACCATGGAAAACGACGCTGGAAAGACATTCCAGGTGGACAGATTCTGTTGCCTGTACTGCCTTCTTACAGTGTCGTGGAAATGCACAGATACTGAGAGAGCAAAAGTACCTTTGCACCGATATGATCAAAAGTGCATCAAAGCGAAATACATGTGGCCAGACCCTCTTTTTACAGATGTATGGCACGTGTGGAGGCCTAGAAGCGACATGGGCATCGTTTCTTGAAATTCAGCAACGAGATTTATGCTCAAGGAATATGACTATTAGAGCCCATGTTCGGCAGGGGCAGCACGATATGGCTCTTCAGCGTTTTGAACAATTGCAACAGGAAGGGATGACGCCAGACAAATTTATCTTTGTAAGTGTTCTCTCTGCGTGTCCAAATGAAGCAGCTTTATCTCACGGCAAGCAGGTTCACACTTACATTTTAGCTACTGGATTTGATGGAGACATTGTTGTGGGGACTGCCCTTGTGAATATGTATGGCAAGTGTTGCAGTCTGGAAGACGCCTACAAAACCTTTGACAAAATGCTTGTGCGAGATGTTGTATCGTGGAATGCCATGATTTCACGGTATGCCCAAAATAACCGAGCCAAAGATGCCCTTGGACATTTTTATCAAATGCAGCAGGAAGGTGTAATGCCTGACAAAGCTACGTTTGTAAGCAGTCTGTCTGCATGTGCAAGCCTGGCAGCTCTAGTGGAGGGCAAGGAGATGCATGCACGCATCATAGGGAGTAAATTAACAGATGTCACTGTGGAGAATGCCCTTATCAATTTGTATGCAAAGTGCGGCAGCTTTGAAAATGCATGGAGAACATTTAAGGAAATGAGTGAACGTGATGTAATCTCATGGAATGCTATCATTGCATTGCACGGCCAGCAAGGACAGCACGAGGATGCTTTCCTAATGTTTCAACAGATGCAGATGAAAGAAGTTAAGGCCAATAAAGTCACATTAATAAACATTCTTTCTGCTTGTAATAGCCAGATAGCCCTAGCTGAAGGCAAGCAGATGCATGCTTACATTGTTGGCCATGAATTGGAACGGGATCCTGTTGTGAGAAATTCCATTGTTCAAATGTATGGCAGGTGTGGAAGCCTCAAAGATGCCCTGACATTGTTCAACGATATGTCGGAGCGAGACTTGGTCTTGTGGAATGCCATAATAACAGCATATGTCCAAAACGGTCAGTGCAAGAATGCTCTTCCGCTCTTTGATCAGATGCAGCAAGAAGGGGTGGCACCAAACAAATTCATATTTGTCAGCATTCTCTCAGCATGTACTAGTCAAGCAGCCCTTTCTCAAGGGAAGCAAATGCATGCTCGAATCACATGCAGTAGTTGTGAATCAGACCCTGTTGTGGGAAATGCCCTTCTCAACATGTACAGCAAGTGCAGCAGTCTTGAGGATGCTCAAAGCATATTTGGCAGAATGCCTGATCAAGATGTGCCATCGTGGAATGCCCTGATTACAGCATATGCCCAAAATGGGCAGGTCAAGGAAGCTTTTCAGCTCTTTGACCAGATGCAGTGGGAGGGATTAATGCCAAACAAGGTTACATTTATGAGCATTATCCCTGCATGTGGCAGCCAGGGGGTTTTAAAGAGCAAGTGGATGCATACAAGAGTTCTGTGCAATGGATTTTCATTAGAAACTGTTGTGGCCAATACCCTGATTAACATGTATGCCAAATGCAGCAGCCTTGAGGATGCACGGAAATTATTTGAAAAAATGCCCCAGCGAGATGTTATTTCATGGAATGCCATGATTGTGGGCTATGCGTGGAATGGGAAGACTGAGATTGCTTTGCAACTCTTTGACCGTATGCTGCATGAATGTGTTTTACCAGACAACATCACCTTCATCAGCATATTGGATGCTTGTAAAAGCCAAGCAGCTCTACTCAGAGGCAGGCAGATGTATGCTCGGGTGTTTGTGAGTGAAGTTAAGTTGGATGTTACAGTTGTGAATGCTTTTATCGCCATGTATGGTAAGTGTGGCAGCATCGAGGATGCTCGGAGGTTATTTGATAGAATGCTTGAGAGGACTGTGGGCTTATGGAATGCTATGCTCTCAACATATGCTCAGAGTGGTAAAGGCAAGGATGCCCTCCTACTTTTTGGGCAAATGCAGCAGGAAGGGTTTATCCCAGACAAGATTACCTTTCTCACCATTCTTTCTGCCTGCAATCGTGCTGGTCTATTGGATGAGGGTCTTAAGCACTTTTCTAGTATCCATAAAGGTCACACAATAACCCTGAATTTGGATCATTGTAATTGCATGATTGACCTACTTGGAAGGGCTGGAAGGCTGAATGAAGCAGAGGGCTTGATTCACAACATGCCATTTCAACCAACTAGGGTCTCTTGGACAGCCTTGCTAACTGCGTGCAGAAATCAAATTGATGTTGAACGAGGAGAACGTGCTGCAAAGCAAGTGTTTGAATTGGATCCAGAAGATACTTCACCCTACATAACTTTGTCGAATATCTTCAATTCTGTTGGGAGGTTGGATGATGCAGCAAAGCTGATGGCAAGGATGAGATCAACATTATAAGAACTGCCCGGCTACAGGTCAGTTTATGCTGGGTAACATCAAACATATTATCAGGAGAATTGCAAGGCAGAATATGTGCCATTTGCTAAGAATTTACTGTATACAGGAAGCATTACAGTCATTCTGAAGTTTGTTTACTTGCTGCTTATCAGTATCTCGTGGATGACAGTCATTCTTACTGGAGCACTATTTCGTGTGCGCAGCTGTCATCGCCCACAAAATTCCTCATCCCATGATTGTTCATCAGCCATCTGCTTCGAAGGGTAGATCAATAGATTTGAGGTCAAGTTAGTTGAGCTTGTATTCTTCATAGCATTTCAAGGAGGCATCAAAGCTAGTTCCACAATGGTGAGCTGTAAAATTTCCTGTAGCCCTCGCCAGTCAGGGAGTGTTGTAGCAGGGAGTGCACGACTGAAGGCACTCAGATGAGAGATGGCCAGTTCACTGAGTGGGGTCTGGCAAGTCTGGTCAGGCAATGCAGTGGTATTCTTTCCAGTGTCAGAAGCTGTGTTTTAATATGTCTCCGCCCACATTGGGAAGAAAGAGCTTATAGAGAGTGGGAGTCTATAATAACAAATACTTCCCCCTCCTATATGTTTTTGTATTCCACTATAAGTACTGTCCTTCTAGACCCCTTTTCTCTTGCCATAAATTTATAGGTGCAACTTGTGGTGTTTTATGTATATGGGGTCCCTTGAAACATTTTAAGAATGCTCATCACTAAAACGTGTGGAGTGGGCATTGCAAAACTTTCTTGTATTCCAAACCATGATTAGGAGGATTTCTTTGGTTCATTAGGGGAGATTTGGTCTAAAAAAGAGCCCTTTAGCTTAAGGACTTAAGTATGCCCTTAATCCAATGATTACGAAACCACCCATGGGAAGCTTGGTCCCTACTTTTCCCCTTAGCCCCCATTTGTCCCCACGTCTCTCTCTCTCTCTCTCTCCGCTCGTCTCTCAGCTCTTTCCTCAGCTGCCTCAGCTAAGCTTGTCCCTCAGCAGCCCCAGATTCGTTTTCGTCTCTCGCTTCAGTCCGGACTCGTCTCCAGCTTCAGAGCCGCAGCATGCTGAACAGGTTGCCCTTTTTCACAGTTTTCACAGCTCGTCAAAAATCCAAAGGCACAGCCACAGTTTCACAGCAAATAGGTTTCGCTGCCAGCTCCAGATCAGTTCAACCACCTCAGTTCAGTTTAGCCGCCTTTGCTTTTAAATGTGCAAAGTTTCTTAGCCCTTTCCTAACCGTGAGTTGGGCCCAATCCGGGGGGTGGTTTGAGTGGGGGGGTGCATGGGCCACCATGAAATTTCCCAAGCTCAAGACCTTGGCCTCGACTTTAGCTAGCAAGGTCTCTTACTCGACCATTGCAGCCCTCCCATTGCCTTTCCCCTATGCAAAGTTTCAGAAGCGGAGGATCATTTGAGACCCACAGGAGCAGATCTATTAGGAAATACGGGAGCTCAAGTTTCAACGTGCAGGTCTTGGAAGGAAAGTGCAAGACATGTTGAAGTATTACACGAATGCAATGTATCTCCACCAGCACCACAATTGGTCTTTATGAGAAGTATTACACAAATGCAATGTATCTCCACCACACACAATCGGTCTCCCTGGTTAAGGAGATGATCACTAATCGAGTTCTATCAAAGTAGAGATGATTGCTGATGCTGGCAACAAAGTAAAATAAAGCTGACATTTATATGGAAGTAAGAGGTCAGGAATCTAGAGAATAATATTACGCATTGGGGGGTTTGAAAGATGGTTGCGTTCATGATGCGAAGAAAGACATAGATGATATAATCATGTGCCTTTAGAAGGAAGTTTTGCAAGTTGAATGGGATGAAAATGATATATGCAATGTTAGACAAAATGGCAGACAAGCCCAAGTCTACTTCAAAGGGAGGGCAACAAGAATTAAGATCCTCAAACAAACACATAAGCTGAAGGGTACAAGGATTTGGATATCTGAGGAGCTGACCCCGATCAACTTAAACAAAGAAATAGTGAACTCACCAAAGACAAGGAAGCACAGAAAGTAGGAAAATGGGTGGTTTATAGAGATGGGCCATTGGGGACTTCAAATCCAAACCCAAAGACTCTGAGTCTTAAACTGATGTTTTAAAGGCCACTGTATGGTAGTATTAGAATGTGGTTATGTCCTATAATAACTCGGGAGGAGCTGGCTTTGTGCACTCCCTCGACTCTTCTGTTATCCAGATGTAGTAAATCATTTTTTAGTTGTTTGTGCTTTGCCTCATAGACCTGAGAGGTATTTTGCAGACGTCTCTCTCTCTCTCTCTCTCTCTCTCTCTCTCTCTCTCTCACATAGCGGATCTCACGGCGTTTGACATGACGTAAGAGGTGGGCTTTCGTCTCATACATGATGGATGAGGTGATTCGATCTTTTTGAGGAGGCAACCCCCCCACTATTACATGGGCGCTTCTATATGAGCCTTGAGGGGAAGCTACCTATTCTGATCATTGATCCAGGTATGTGGCACACATATATGACAGTGCTCTATGACATTCTAGCTCAGGGACTACCTGATACGTCTTCCCTTGCCCAAGCCCACCACATGCAGTTTGTCCACCACACAGAATGTGTAGGCTGTGTTACGTTGGCTTGAAAATAGGCGAGCCCAAGACCACGAAGGGGGTAGGAGGTCTTCGCCCCCGACTTAGCATAGTTGTTCAATCATGACGTTTGTCACAGCTTCTCCCTGCTTGGAGGACTACCACCACTGTACCAATGCACAAAGCAGAAGACCCCATGGACATCGGGAACTACTGCACGCTCATGATTGGCCACACATTGGCCAAGATTTATGGGTCAATACTAGAGAGAGATCAGTAACTTCACAAAGACAAATGGGCACTAGGCCTTAGGACATGTTGGGTTCAGGAGATAGCACTCTACTTTAGACCACATTTTCACCCCACGGGCCATCATCAAGGAGGCAAGATCGACATGTTAGAAAGTCTATGCTTGTTTTTCGACTTTCGAAAGGCCATTGACACAGTCCCACGATCTCGTCTGATTAGGAGGCTTCAGGAGATACAGATCCCAGGGGTTATGATATGGGGATGATGAGTTTACATGGCCACTCTTATCCTCATAAAAGTGGAAGAGGAAAGTACAAATCTTATGGTCAAATTAGCCGATAGAGCTATGGCTCAACCAATAGGAGTGCTGATATTAAAATCAAGATTTTCGCTTACCTACCTTGAATGGTTTGTGGTTATGGATTTCCATGACCAGTTAAATGGCTACAACATCATGTTAGGAAGATCTTTCATATGCACTATAGGATTGGGACTGGAGCTTGAATCAAATCTATCTATGCAAGGATGATAGGTGGATATTATCCGAATAGTATTTTAGATATATTTTAGCATAGTTTAATGCTTATAGATACAAAGGGTCACCACCTATCGGGTGTACCTCTTCAGTCCATGCTTGGAAACGTATGAGGGCTGGAATGTGATGCTTAGAGATTATGAGTGTGGAGACACCCTTTTGATCTACTGTTGTAAGCATTTTATATTTTGAAATGGAGGTTAAAAACCAAAGTAGGCCATAAGCGGATATACCTCAAGGTTTCTTTTCAGTATTATGGTCCTTTCAAGGTGTTACAAGTAATTCACGATGTTTCAATTCGGTTGAGTCTTTCACCCCTGGTCTTCCACAATAGGTTCAAACAATGTGTATGATTATTTTGTTGTTAGGGGGTTGGACTTAGGTGTACCGAGTGCCAAGGAAAGATTGTGGTGGCATGCTTACATGACTCCTAGCAGGCCTGGTTTGTCTCTCTCAAATTATTTGGCTGTTTGCAGGCTAGATGCACCATGTTTCAGTAAAGACATTATATGTGGAAGACATCCGAAAGACATGTATGTTGCTAGCATCCAAGTATTGAAGGTTCATTTGGCACTTTGTTGAAATTGCAGCCCCTCTACATGACCTCACTAAAAAAATTTTGAAGTTTAAATGGACCCAAAAAGAAAAGGACTCCTTTAATGTTCTAAAGGTTGCCCTGACTACAGGTCCTGTACTTATCATTCCTAATTTAAGGAAAACTTTTCTAGTAGCAGCTGATGCCAGTGGCGATTTACGTCCAGATTCTTAAAGATATATAGAGAGATCAGTAGGCCCTAATACAATCTATGAGTTGGTGGTAGATTTGTTTGATTCAATATCTTCAATGATGATTTTTTTTTGGTGCCATTGGAGTCATTCTAATCTATTGCTTTTCTTGGATAGCAATCTGTAATGACATTTTGCATTTTGTATATGAGTTGTGCATTGCGCTTGGAGTTTTTGTTCGTCTAGAATACTTTTGCGGGTTCCAGATGAGCCCCAAAAGGCTGGCAATTCGTGTACCCTACCAACTCCAAGACTGTAGTTGCCAAAGAAAGAGAGGTTCAGACAATGAAGGATAATAGGCACAGTTCTGTGGTGGAATCATTTCTATTATGAAATTGATAAAGATTTGATACGGGATAAAGGAGAAGCATCCATGAAGGGAATTGGAGAATCTGGGTGGAATGGCAAGGAAAGGGTGATGGTCTGCATATCAGATTCCACGGACCAATCAGGACCCATTGCTTCCCATACATGGTTGCGACATCAACAGTTGCAAGAACTGGATGCAGAACCGTGTACTCTTGAAACAACAATAAGAGTAGCAGAACCCTTCGGGGCAGATGGAAACATCTCAACGGGGTCTTAGGATGGTGCTGGTACAACTTTGAGGGATGAACAATTGTAGCACAATCTGGTTTTGGTAATCATAACTGTGGCATTGGCTCAGTGGCAAACCAACCGTCGCTTACGGTACGACCCACTTCAAGTCAGAGGGACTGGACAAAAGAATCTGGCCACAGAATTTGAAGACCAGGAAATTCGTACGTCAGTAGTAGAGGGATTGGAACCCATAGACGAGAAATCAACCAAAGAATCGACAATGATCAGCAGCTTAGCAGCACTCACAGTGGTCCGCGGTATTCGAATCTGGTATCAACCCAAGGAGGCACCGGAACCATCACCCTCCAAGAAATACTAGATCGGGCCAAACAAAGGCGAAAGGATAGGCTAGCACAAAAGCCAACATACGTTGTACCTGAAGACTTAGCAAAAACCAACACCGAGCTGAACCCATTCAAGGAGTTCACTTTTGGAGCATCAAGTATTGCAAACTTATTCAATCCGAATAAGTAGAAAGATTCAGTAAGCCAGTTCTATTCACCAACATTTTCAAATCCGGTACCAGTAATCTCGGTGAGTCAAGAAAACCCAGTCACTCCGTGGAATACAGAAGACGATATAAACCCAAACATACAAGTTAATCCAATCATCCAGCTGATGTCAGCATGCCCTTCATAGGGCCCTGTTGCAGGCCGTACGCCTGTCCTTTGCTTTTTTATAGGTCCAGGGCCCGCATGGAAAAACCGACCAGCAGCCTGAATCTGGCCGACCCAATCAGGCCGACCAGGCTGCTGCAAAACTGCCCTACAAGGGCTCTCATAACCAGGGCTCCTGGCCCACACAACTAGGACTTTTGGCCCTCACGTCAAGGGCTGATGCCCTCTTATATATGCAGGGTCGAGCCCCCTTCTGCCCTGCCATTTTCTAGGCATGGTAGGCTGGCTAGAACCAGCCCTACCAGCCCTATGCCTGGCTGACCAGGCTGCTGGTAACCCCCGCCCTGTTGTGCCTCTGCCAGGCCCTCGTACAGATCTGATAAGCCTCCATACAGCCCCGTACAGTGGGACCATACCCTGCTGATGTCAGCGCGCCCTTCATAGGGCCCTGTTGCAGGCCGTATGCCTGTCCTTTGCTTTGACATCTGCCCACATGGCAGTTCATGTGCTGCCCATGTGACAGCCCCAATATCTCCAGGTCTACCTCCCCCATGCTCTCCTCATATGCTTACAGATGGGGAGGTGACCATTCCAACAAGGGCATGAAATGTACAATTTTTTGGACGGCTTCAGTGGGTACAATCATATACAAATGGATAAGGAAGATAAAGATAAAACAACGTTTGTCACGGAATCGGGAGTGTACACTAGCAAGGTCATGACATTTGGATCGAAGAATGCACCACCAATGTTCTAGTCATGGATCCAGAAGGTCTTTGAACCGTATCTGACCACATTCATGCGGATATTCCTGGATGATTTTAGCAGGTTTGAAAGGAATGCTGAGCACCTAGATCAGTCTCACCGTTGTGCTTTAGAAGTGCAGTAGCACCAGGTTAAGCTTGAACCCAGCAAAGTGTGCGTGTGTAGTAAAGAGAGGAGTTTTACTAGGTAACATTACTTTAGAAGAGGGAATAGAGATTGATCCCCAAAAAGTGGAAGCCATCTAGAAGGCCAAGGTCCCTCGACATGTTACAGAGATTTGTGGGTCAGGTGAAGTGGTACAATCGATTTCTGCTACATTTGTTGTATGTTTGCTAGCCTCTCACCAAGCTGACAAGAAGGACACTCCATTTATTTGGGGGCCAGAACAGGAGAAAGTGTTCTGGTTGTTGAAAAAGATCCTGGTAGTTGCCTCGATACTATAGCCACCGGATTGAAGTCTGGACTTCCATGTATGTGGATGCATCGAAAATTGCCATTGGCATAGTATTGATGTAAAAATGATGCAAAGGTTAGTATCAGCCACACCAGTGTACTATGCAAGTTGGACACTCACCAGTGCGGAAAGAAATTACTCAATCACAGAGAGAGAAGGCCTTTATTCTCTTGGGAAATTCCATCATTACTTATTGAGAAATAAGATTGTATTTCATGTAGATCATCAAACATGAATTTTATGGACAATACAACAGCTAGTACAGCAAAGTTTATATACAGGAACATCATCACAAGGTTTGGGTGCCCAATTGAATTAATATCAGACCAAGAAACTCACTTTTTGAATGCTACTGTAAAACAATAAATGGACGTACACATGGTAGTGCATATAATGGCCACGACATACCATTTGCAAGGAAACGAAGACTTAAAAGAAGCAACAAGACCATGAAGATGATCTTGAAGATGACCATATTAGAGAATCAGAAGGACTAGGATACGAAGCTTGACTTAGTGTTATGGGCATACAAAATGGCCTTTAAGGTAACTACATGCATGACACCGTTCTGATTGGTATATGGTTTGGAGGCTATTGTACCAATGGAACTCATCGCATCAAGTTTGCGGATTTTGATGAAAAAGACGAGCCCAAAAGAATCCGTGCAGTTCCGGTAAGAACAATTACTTCGATTGAAGGAAGACTAGATTCATAGTTAATATATAGCTCAAGTCATTCAAGAACGGCATAAAGTGTGGTTGAACCAAAAGATTAAGTTCAAGTTGTTTAGAGTGGGAGATCCAGTATTGGTATATAATTCTAGACTGGGAAGATCCCTTGCCAAGCTTAAATTGAGGTATCCGGGCCCATACTAGATTGCGGAGGACCTAAAATAGGGGACTCTTCAGATCGTGGATCTCTACATGGCAATGGTTTCCCAACACCAGTTAATGAATTCCACATGAAGCCATTTATAGGAGTATGTGAACCAACGGCTTAGTCGGAGGATCCAAAATTGGAAATCCTAGTCAAGGAAGTATCTGGGTTAACACAGAGAAGGCGGTGGCCCATATTCAATGGAGTGACAGGGTGCACATGTGGGTCAAATTGAAGAGATGGCTTAAATATCACAAAATTGATTCCTTGTATTAGTTGACCATCATCTCAGTCCTGCAAATCGGTTGGAATGTGTGCAAAATTGACTTCACTAATTCAAAACTCAACATACGAGGCCTCCTACGCACAAACAGGCCATTGCCTACTACAACAAACACTGCAAGCACCACTTTGCAAGCCCAAGCTCTCTGATCCTCAGACGCAGTCGAAAAGTATGGGAAAAAGAAAGGTGTCCTCTGGATTGTCCAGAACATTGCGTTCCAAAGCTCAGAAGCTAGAAGAGCTCCAGGAGCAAGTAGTAGACTCAGCCCTGAAGTGGGTGAAGTAAGTCAGTATTCTATCTCCAAATGATCTCCATTTGTGGATTTTAAATTTAGTTTGGTTAAAGAACATGGAGCTAGAGGGCTACCACAATTGCCATTGGTGGAAGTGGCAGATCAATACGTAGGCTAACGAGTAGTTTGCTTGTTTACAAGAAGAATCAGGGGGTTATGTAGCACTAGGAGTTCGAGTGACAAAGCAAGTTCTTTCTCAAGTGTTTAATCTACCACAGTATTCGAATGCACCTATGAAGTTAGAAATGAAATGCACTTCATAGCAGATGGTTGCAAAAGGGATGCCTGAGGCAACCAAATTCTATTACATGATTAAAAGTTGCAGAAACACATGACACACAAGCATTTTGTATGGTTTCTGGAGCGCATAATGTTTCTTACCATGTATGACTACATGTCAAAATCCAATTACTCATTCTTTCAGCAGAGAGAGTGGATGTAAGTACAACTGGGTGGGAATAGTGCATGCCAGAATAATGGGAGAAGTTCTAGGTAAGCAAAAACACAGAACTGGTACATAGTCGAAGCTTAGACAGATGCTGGATGGACTTTTTGAGTATGCAGATATAGTTACATGGCCGAAACGACCTTTAAAATAAGGGAATGATGTAAGTACAACTGGGTGGGAATAGTGCATGCCATAATAATGGGAGAAGTTCTAGGTAAGGAAAAACACATAAGTGGTACATAGTCAAAGCTTAGACACGTGCTGGATGGACTTTTTGAGTATGCAGATATAGTTACATGGCCGAAACGACCTTTAAAATAAGGGAATGATGCAACCAACCCAAATAGAATACAACTCACAGAAGAGGAAAGGGCCATATTGAAAGAAATCAGATACACAGATAGGGGCATTGATGAGTCCTAGTTGAAGATGTGTTGCCATCTCTACCTTGGAGTAGTAACCCTACAAGAAGATTAACGAAGTTGAGATTCAAACACAGGAATGCCAAATTAGAAATCAAGGAGGATAAGGGGATGGAAATCACGGAGTCACCAACCAAAGAGAAGGATGTATTACTATTAGAGCAAGGGAATGACAATGAGAATGCCAATCTAAGTAAAGAGAAACTTAATGGGACAAGAGCACGTAGTGAAGCGCCAATAGTTTATCTTAATCCCATCACCAGGAAGAGAATAAGTGCAGCATGAACAAATTCCAATTTTGAATCTTCCTAAGGTGAATTTTCAGAGTATGCCTTCAACGTCAGGGGCAACTGAAGCAATTTCTAAGTAACAAGTGGATTGGGCAGTAAGTCATGTTTTGACCACATTTCATCAGCAACAAAGGCTAAAATCTTAGCATGAACAGATGTTTGCTGGAAGAATTAGAATCAGAAAGACAAATGCACAATACTTTCAGGGATGGACATGGAAAGTTTAAAAAACATATGCATAATAAAATAACCAAAAACCATGTTTCCTAAATAAACACAATTTTTTAAATCTCTTGAAAAACACGCTCGGATAAACCTGCTCATAGGTTTTTGCTTGTAAAATTGACGCATCCTCTTGGGGAACTTGAAGCACTATTCAATTGCCCTGAACCACTATCAAGTGATCCAGAGGTACAAGTTAGTGCTTCTAAGTGGTCCTGAAGCACTATTAAGTGGTCCTGAAGTGCTCTTAAGTAGACTTGAAGCAATATTAAGTGGTTTTGCGATAGTTACTAACTATTATTAAGTGGTCTAGAAGTACTATTAGTGGTTATTTTTTAACGCTTTTGTTCGTCCCATTGTTACAGATGATGAAAGAAGCAAGATGGGTTTATCAAGAGACCAAAGCTATCAGCATTCTCTCAAAGGATCTGCTCATTTGAATGGACACGTAACATTGTTTGTAATCCATTGTTCATGTGGATCTCATTCCATTGGATGTGTTTGACATGAGAAATCGAATGAGATCAACATGGAAAGTGGACTACAAATGATGTTCAAGTCTCCAAATTTCTCTTTGTCCAAATTGAACCAGATCTTTTTGAAAGAGAGAGCAAAGCAGAACCTACTTCCTGTGTGAAAATGGAAATGCAAAATCAAAGCACAAAATCATTGTTGGTGTTTAAGATTTGACCATAAACTAGAAGGCTGGAATTGGACATGCAAGCTTGATAATCTAAAATTACTATTAAGTGGTCATGAAGCACTAAAATTACTATTAAGTGGTCCTTAGTGGTCCAGACTAGTAACGGGTCCTTAGTGGTCCTTAGTGGTCAAGACAATTGACGGGTATTTGTTTTGTGGTAGGTGGAGTTCTTCAAAAGATTCAAGGCCCGTTACCCACAGATCAAGATTTCTCAAAGATACTTTGAGGGCCTGAAGCCCTTCTTTGTGCGCAAGTTAAAGGATCGATACACTTGTTTTTGTGTTTCACATGTGCAAATGATATTTTTGAAAGAATCATTAAATTACATGTGGTAGAAACAATTCAGACTCCATGGGACACTATGCACATGTGCATGCGGTGTTTGTGACGAGGCGATCGATCAAGCGAGCGATGTCGTGCAAGCAAGACCAAATAAGCGAGCGAGAAAAAGTGAGCAAAGTAGAAATGGATAATCTCATTGTATGTATGTATGTAATCATTAATAAAGATTAATAGTGCTTCCTCAACATTGAACATGATTATAACATAATATTGTAAGTGCACATTTAGTGTTCTATATCTTATGAGATGAGCTTGAATAGAAATGGTTTGGCTATCAACAACAGGTACTATATAGTTGAAGTGCATCACTTAAGAAAAACATAACCTCACTATATGTATGAACTCATCGTTGATAAAGCTTTTTAGTATCACCATAATTTTAAAGATGAAGGGCCAAAAGAGGGAGCACGTTAATGTGCTCCCTCTTTTGGCCCTAAAGATGAGAATTTCGACGTCCTGTATCTTTTGATTTACAAATCCAAACGGGGTCATGTTACATATCAAAACGAATGGCAAGGCATGATTTAGATGATTATCATGACCTTTTGCACCATTTAGTAAGATTTCATGCATCAAAATGTGAATTTAATAAACATTTAGTCGATTTGTTGCATTGGATCTAGAGGAAAGCTTACCTATCAGGACCATGTCAACATGTCTATTTTGGCTTCTACTATTGACTTCTATAAGCAAAGATTGAATTTAATACATTTTAAAGAAAGGGATGTGATGTACTTACTCTTTAGATTTTGTTGGATTGGTAGGATGTAAGAGTGATCATCAGGGAGGGATTTCTTACAAACAGAAAAACATGGGTTTTGTTCCCAAGAGTGAATAGAGTTTCAAAAACTAAGCATTTGCTCAGGCATGTCATGTGGACTATTCCATTCAAGGAGTCCTATGAAACTTTTGACTTGTGTGGAAGATTTCATTGGTGGTCTCACTTATGTCGGTGGAGAGAGAGAACTTGATTATGGAGGATTACAAAAAATTGTATGAGTAAAAGTGAGCGAGGATAGGGTGTGTCTTTACTAATGATGCCTTGGCAATGACATAGGTCCAACTCTCTTATGGACTTTTGAAGAACTTAGACAGTTTTGCTACTAAAATAAGGGATTTGCCAATCTATCATTGTTTTGTTTTGATTATTTTTTTTGGATTGCTCACTTTTTCTTGCTTGATTTTTTTGGTTCGCATAATTTTCCTTGCTCGCTTTCTGGTAATCCTCGTTTGTGACCATGGCAGGATAAATTTAATGTGTGAAGCTGCAAATTCTATCGACAATAGCATCACAACTCTTTGTGAATCATTAATATGCCCAAAACCAATAGACGCATTGTTCCACAGTTATGAATGCTTAATGGGGTGCTAAATGTGGTAGCATAATAAGAATAATGCTATGTCCCAATGAGACAATAGATAATTACTTGCTCCTCCATGTGAATGTCTTTCAAGACATAGAGACATGCAAACTTGATGAAGATGGTGGAAAGAAAAAGAGAGAGGATCTTCTGGTGCAACATATGAAATCTCCTAATTTTTTATTCTTCTTTACAAAGCACATTAAGAGTTTTATTTAGCACAACTTCATTTGTAGGTGGCAAGCTCAACAATATAGAGATTGTATTGAGAACTTTCCATGTGATTTTGTGGTCTCAGTTATTGACTTTGCTGAGAATTATACCTTTAAAGGCCAGAATGAAATACAGTCCATGCATTGGAACAATTATCAAGTTACCATCTTAGTGCACATAACATATATGAACACTGATTCAAACGATGTTAGAAAAACTCTCCATTTATATATTTTAAATGACAAGACACATGACTCCCTCTTTCTGCAACATTTCTTTCTTTTACATGACCAGTGGCTTAAACATTAGGGTCTTGCACTAAAACATCATTCGGTGTAGTCGAACGGATGTGCTGCCCAGTTCAAAGCAAAGCGTCCTTTCTACTTTATTGCCAGGCACTTTAGCCTAACTGGACTTGAAATGTTATGGAGCTTTCCAGCTTCAGGCCATGGGAAAGGAGAACACAATGGAGCTGGAGGTGTCATAAAGACAGAGATTACACATGAACAACTGAAACCAAATGGATGGACTTTGAAGTATTTGGCTGGTGTCGTGGATTTTCTAAGAGCCTTTTGGGAAATCAAAGAGCATGAAGTATAGAGAGATAATAAGTGGGACTGCAAGCACGTGGCAAGTTCACGGTCTGCATTCTGTTAATGTTGGATACTCAGCTACAAATAAATATGCCTTGAGATGTACGCGGCTCTCTTGCTTTTGTGATCCATGTATGCAGGGAAAATGGAGACGATCCAAGAATAAGGCGTATGTAGAAAGTTGGGATTATCATACTATTATCCCCATGGGTGATGGTGAATTATCAAATGATAGCTCTAGTGAGTGATGAAGAGGATGTTGATATCCCCATGTATGCCGGTCACCTAGATGCCTTGAGTGTGTGGGGGACAACTTTGTTGCAGTGTGTCAAGTAATGGGGAGGTTCTCATGTATGCACACCTAGTGCAGGCCATTACCTTTCATATGGAGCCAATACTAGGAGAGGAAAATCTTTTGAGGTTATCACCCGAGGCTGAAGAAAATGTATATAATAACATTCCTTTCACCATTTAGGTAAGTGCTAGTTTGTACAGATGCCTTCTACAGTTACAATTGCAACATGATTTTTACACCTAAGTTCAGCTGCAACATGATGCGTCTTTAACATTGGGTAGACTGAATGAATGATTGGTTTTGGGTACATGATGCCTAAATGAATGACTTGTTTTGGGTACATGTGGGTTACTTTCAAGTAAATGGAAAGTTCCTCAAGGGTATTAAAAGTTACTTTATATGCAAATAAAATATTTTGCAAGTACTTACAAGCACACAACCTTGTGCATCTAGGGTGGATCACGAGGAAGGGTATGTGAGGCTGATAGCTAATGAAGAATCTTTATGCTGTGGCTTTGATTTGTGGTTCTCCATTGTTCTCTTATCTCTCATCTCACATGGTGGTTCTAGCTCTCTCCTCCCTCATGATGTTTCTTGATAGTACTAACATGTCCACATATCACACATCTACACGTGATGTTGATGTGTTTACAATCCTGAAATGACCATTTGAGTACATAAGTACTCCATAATATTGACTTTGCACAACATTGGTGTGTGTTTAGCTCTAGTAATATGCATTGGATTGGTGCATGCATACCTTAGGTTGCTATGGCACTTTGAGCCTAATTATGCAACCAAGGAATAAGTAATAGCATAATAGGCTATATAGGGTTGAAGTACATGCATTAGGCTTTGATTTGATGTATTTGGATGTTTCATTAAGCATAATTTCCTTGCATTGAATCTTCCCTAACATTTAGGGCTGGAAGCCTCATGTACATAGGGCAGCTGACAGGTCCCACTTGGAGGCTTTGCCACCACGTGGACACCATGATGAATTAGACCAAGCCCACTTCGATACATGTAGTCATGGTCATAGAGGGTATATTTATCAAAAGATATCTCAATTGGATGACATTTTCCTAATACTAAAATCTTCCCCCTTTTTAGGGTTGATTTCCATAAATTTAGGAATGCCAGGAAGGTTCCTACTTTGAAGGTGCATTCACTCCAAATCACGCCATTGGATTTCTCTGAAATCTTCATAAGAAATTTTAATCACATATAGAAGTACAATATGATTGGAGGGATATTTCATATCTTGTAACATGGCCATGCACCACGCTTTGCACTTGATCCTTAATTTCAGGTAGGATTCCAAGAGTGACAAGCACCCACCATTAGTGGAAGGTTTGAAACTAGCAAGCATTCAAGTGGCACTCCAATATCATGCTCCTCTCCCTCATCAAGCATCAAATGGAGCAATAAATGGTGGAGCTCACATTCTCAACAAAGGCATTGGCTCTGCTCTACATGGAGGAACCAACACTTCTCTATCAGGAGGATCCTCTCATCTTGAAGATTCCCACTTCACTTTGCCAGGAGCTAGCTTGCCCTAGTGCTTCAAGGTTGATACAGTCTTGGACCTCACTTCATTTGATGGATCCTTGAACCCTGATAAGTTGGATGAACAGGTGAAGAAACTCTCTTTCTACTTCAAGTCTCAACCTTTTTCTGAAGCAAATAAGTTGTACACTGCTTCCATTAAGCTCACCAAGGGAGCCACCCAATGGTCATACTATCTTTCAAAGAAAGATTCAAAGAGTTATTCGTCCTCCTATAAACACATGGGAGGCAATGGTTGAAGCTATGGACAACAATTTTGCTCCTTTGGGGTACAAAGAGAAGCTAATCACACCAATGGCAATTTTTTAGACAAAAGGTGGACAGCTCAATTCAACAATACAATGAGATCTTTCACCAATTTCTTCTAAAGATAAGCATGGAAGACTTAGAGGAGATCCTCACCATCAAGTATGTGGGAGGTCTCCATTCTCACATTCAGTGGGAAGTGGATTCATTCTCTCCAAAGACCTTGGATGAAGCTCATTTGATGACAGGAATGGTAGAGAGGAAGTTAGGCACCAAGTTTGTCCATTCCTCTAAGTCCTACTCACCAAGCTCTTCCAATAACTCAGAATAGCCATTAAAAAGCTCTTCTTCAACCAGAGGTCACTCAAAAAGTGGTGTAGCATCACTATACCGCATAGACGCTACGAGATACACAAATGAATACACAACGCATCATCTACTATAAACACAAGAACAAGAAAAGAAGAAGATCACCATAACACTGTGTAAGATGTATATAACTTAGAGCAAGAGCTCATATCTCTATCTCTCGAAAGAATAGAGTCAAAACGCTAGTAATAGCATGCATACAATAACAAGATATTGGTTAGGAACCGTTGAAGACTCAAACCGTCACAGCCGTTGTTGCGACTAACCTACCCATGCACACCCCTCGCAGTCACTGCTATTAACCCACATGGTTTTGCCAATAACACATGGCACTCACGGTGGATTGTGCAAATCCACAATAGATACCCATCCCCTATGACTTATGTCAATATGTGCTCGTGTATCTATGCAACAATCATTTTGGGCATAGCCTCGACAGAGAGAACCACGTGCAACTTAGGAATATCACAACCAAATCACTAAGGACGCATGAAAACAAGCATCTCTTTCTGAATCTATTTGTATTGATGAAGAAGTAAGAATCGGGCTCTCATTACCTGCTCATGCAATAGCACACAGCGTTGTGAGTTCTCTTCGAATTGCGAGGCTACTCAAAAGCCACCACTATGAACTCTTATTCTTCATCCAAACTCAAACCACAATGCAAGTGTGCACCAGGAACCAGATCCTGCATTACTGTGTTCTTTCAAATCTGGTCGCAAATGCTTTACAGGCTTATCTCCACTCAAACTTGCATCAGCAATCTCCTGTTGCCTCTTTCGTGACCAGATCTTCTCGATCCTTTTCCATATCCCATCAACCACTATAATCGATGTGGTTTTGACCAATCCATTGGCTGATGTGCAAACCACTGCTCAAGAGAAGTATCTCTTCAATCCATGCACCATGCAGCGGTTATTGTTGCCAGTGCTCTTCTTGTGTGGCTGGATGCTCTATTACAATTGGCTCATACGAAGGGGGATCAGGCAGTCCAGGGAAACGAGTGTGCTTATTGTAAACTTCTCCAAAAACTAATCTGCTTCATTCCACCTAGGAGGGCAAGGAGGTAAGGACATGCTAAAGGAATGGGCACACAGCTCCAACCAAAAACAAAGGAAAGGCCTTTGCTGCTTCAAAACTTGTACCTTTCTTCTTGAGCGAGCAACAACTTCCACAATGTCTTGAGCCAATTCCTCATACTTTGCATGCCAATCTTCCTCAACAGTTACTGACTCCGCAACCACCCCTTTACCCTTGTCCACATTACCGCTCCCATCTGTGAAAGCACTCGAACCCATCGAACTACATACTGCGGCATTGACCCTGCATCAGCACCCGCATCATCATCTGTATTTGGATGGTGTTGGTGTGGAACAATAGCCTGACACATCTGCAAAGCCATTGCCTCCCACCAGCATGCGATCTGTCTATCCCACTCTGCTTGCACGTCCCCTTGCAATTTGCAAAGCATCAAGGAGCGAACCCATCTGCTCCATGTTGACACTGACCGTGCCAAGGAAAGCTGGCAAAGACTCAGCCAGTCCATCGGTAGTACGTCGTCACAATAGCTCGTCATGAATACCTGCAACATACTCAGCATGCAACTGTTGTGTAGCCTCTGAGTGAGCTTCGGCTACCTGCACTTATGCTTCTAGGACCGCAACCCGCTCATCTAGCTAGTGCCATAACTCTAGAGGGATCAGTCCTCGCAGAACATTGCATTGCAAGCTGAGTTAGCAGATGTGCACAAAACTGGAGCTGCACATGCATTGGTTGTAGCCCCAAAGATAATCCAACCGAGGGTGTCGAAGACACTACCCCAGGCTCAGAGACCACAATGACCTCCTTTGTTGCTGTCATCCACAATGCTTCTGTCACTGCTACCACCACAATGGATGTTGCTACCGTGGTTGCTGTTGTGCGCTGAAGCTACTCCATCCATTGTCAAGTAAGAGAACCACCAACCATAGTACTTCCTGATGAAGTACCCACCACAGTCGGCATAGGCGCCACTAAAACGATTACCCACTTAGAAATCACCGGTGGGAGAAGTGGAGGCACCACACTGAGCTACGTTGGAGATAACCCACTGCTCAGTAAACTCACAAGCACCCTTGTTGATGCCATGACTGCATGGGAAGGAGTAAGGGGAGCAATAGAAGGAAGCACTCCCTACATGATTCGAGGACCTTGACGCCTAATTTTCTTAGACTCTTGACCACAAACGAGCCTTCAGCCACATCCTACAGAGGTCCTTCTAGCTCCAGGGTCAAAACTAGTGCAGTATTCCTTAGAGAAATAGTAGAGTCAAGTTGTAAAGGAAACAAAACTTCCAAAATCTACCCAATCTTTGAATTCACAGCTTGTTTCTTCTCTACCACCATCTATGTGAGAGATCTCACCAATGGAATCAGAACGGAAGAAGGTGAGAGAAAGGGAGAGCCAGAAGAGAGAGCCACACTAGTTTTTGGTGGGTGTAGAACACCCTAATCTTATATGTCATCCATATATATATGTGTTTGAGTATTGTACATAATCGGGCTTAAGGTACAGTGGCCTTTAACCCCCACACCACTTAAAGGCCAATGTGCCTTTAAGGGAGAACAGCGCATACTATCCAATGCCCATCACTACATGACAATACTCAAATCGCTGACTAGATAGACTCTTCATCAGTGTATGTGCAGGGTTATCATCTATATGAACCTTGACAAGCTCTATGTGCTTGTCCTCACGTACCTCCCTGATGAAACAATACCTGACCTCAATGTGTTTGGTCTTTCCATGAAAGACCGGATTTCGTGCTAACTGAATAGCACTCATGGAATCACTATGCAATGTCGGTACACCTATATGAATCCCCAAATCTCCCACTAGTCGATCAAGCCATATAGCCTCCTTGCAACCCTTTGTGGCTGCAACATACTCGGCCTCTGTGGTAGACAAAGCAATGCGCTTTTGTGCGCTTTTGTGCGCGAGACATATACAACACTGCACCACTGAACACATAACCAAAAGTGGATCTCTGGCTATCCAAATGCCCTGCATAGTCTGAATCTGTGTACCCAAGGACACACCTCTCTCCTCTGCCAAAGCAGATACACATCTCCTTGGTACCCTTCATGTACCTCATGATGCACTTAACTACCTCCCAATGCCTCTTTCTTGGATTAGCCATATATCTGCTAACAACTCCCACTACAAATGCAATGTCCAATCTAGTAGCTATCATAGCATACATAACAACTCCCACTACAAATGCAATGTCCGGTCTAGTAGCTATCATAGCATACATAACAACCGTTGATGCATAAGGAACCTTGGCCATCATGGCCCTCTCCTCATCTGATTTGGGACTATCTGCATGACTCAGTTTCACAGAGGCAATGGAGTACTTACTACCTTCCCCCCATCCATATTGAAATTCTGCAACACTTTTGTAACATACTCCTTCTATGTGAAAGCCAAAGGAGTTTCCTACTCCGGTCACGCATGATGCGCATACCAAGAATATGACCTGCAGGTCCCAAATCCTTCATGTCAAAGGCCTCATGCAACTTGGACTTCAATGCATCTAGCTCATAAGTGTTCTTGCTAGCCAATAGCATATCATCCACATATAGTGCCAAAATTATCAAGCTATTATCCTTAGCCCTTTTAGTGTAGAGGCAGTGATCAATCTCACTTCTTCTGAAACCATGGGACTGAGTGAAAGCATCAAACTTCTGATACCATTCCCTAGGCACTTGCTTAAGGCCATAGAGACTCTTTTTCAGCTTGCAAACCAAATGTTCTTTGCCCTTTTCTTCAAAGCCTTCCGGCTATACCATGTAAATTTCCTCATTCAAATCCCCATGCAAGAAAGTTGTCTTGACATCCATCTGCATAAGCTCCATATCCTCTGCTGCCACAAGTCCAAGTACACATCTAAGTGTGGTCATCTTCACAACTAGAGAGATCTCATCAAAGTCCACACCCTTCTCTTGCTTGAACTCCTTAGCAACCAAACGAGCCTTGTACTTAGGCACATCATCACCTGTGACCTTCATCTTGTAGACCCATTTACATGGCAATGCTTTCTTTCCATGTGGCAAAGAAACCAAGTCCCAAATCTTATTTTTCATGAGTGAATTCATCTCTAATTGCATATCATACTCCCACTTGCGATGATCTTCACGCATCATAGCCTCGCTATTGCAAGAAGGCTCCCCGCAACACATAGCCTGCCCTTGAAACAAATCTCTGAGGCAGTCTAGACACTCTAGCTGATCTTCTCAAGGGCATTTTAGCTTGTTGTCTCGCCTGCATATTAGCCACATTTGGCTCATCATTTCTACCAATAGATGATCCATCATCTGCCCTCGATTGTGTACCTGTGGGAGTACCTGGGGCACCATTTCCTGCACATTTAGTGCATCGACAGCTTGCTGTCTATCAACATATGCAAGTGGATTCACATCCTAGAAAGTCATTCTCCTCATTTCCACATCCCTCATGGGTGTCTTATGCATCTTCTTCTCATTGAAGACCACATCATGGCTTCGTAAGATTTTCTTTGCTTCTGGATCCCAGAGATGATAGCCCATCTCTCCTCTTTCACCATAACCCAAAAAGATGCATTTCCTAGACTTAGGATCTAGCTTCTTTCAAAGCTCTTTTGGCACATGCGCATATGCCTCACACACAAATATATGCAAATGAGAGTAAGAGGGCTTCTTGCGACTCCATGCCTCTTCATGAATACCACCATCCAAACTCTTACTAGGTGATCTATTGATCGCATGCATTGTAGTCTTTATTGCCTCAGCCCAAAAACCACCAGAAAGACTTGCATTGGAAAGCATACATTGCAGCCTTTCCTGAATGGTGCAATTCATCTATTTTGCAACCGGATTTTGTTTTGAAGTACGAGGGGACGTGAGCTCCCTCTTAATCCCATGTGTATCATAGAAATGCTAAAAGTCATGAGAGGCATTTAACGTTCTATCTGAATGATTTTTAACCAAAGCCAGCCATTTTTAACGTTCTACCTAACTGATTTTTAACCAAAGCCAACCATTTCTGAAATACCTGAAACATGTCACTCTTCCGAGCTATAGCATAAGCCCACACTTTCCTAGTTGCATCATCAATGAATGTCACATAGTATTCAGCCCCTCCTGATGACCGTGCAGGCATGGGACCACATACATCTGAATGCACCAAATCAAGCCTTTCAAGCTCTTTCTTTCCCTTTCTTTTATGGGCTGATTTAGTCTGCTTCCCATAGAGACAATGCTCACAAAATTCAAAGTCAAAAAAACTCAAATGGGGTACATAACCTAAATGGCATAAGAGTTTCATTCCATTCTGGCTCATGTTCCCCAACCTACAATGCCACAAAGAAGTACTTGGCTACTCGGTTACTGCAACAACATAATCAGACACCCCTGATACATGTAAGGGATACAAAGTCCCACACTTGGCACCCTTGGCCAAAACCATAGAGCCCTTCTGAATTTTCCAACTTTGAAAGCCAAACGTGGTCTGAAAACTAGCATCATCTAGCTGCCCCACTAAAATGAGACTCTTGGTCAACTTAGGCACATGTCTCACATTTTTTAAAACAAATGCAAAAGAAAACTTTATGTCACTTGCTCCCACTATGTCACGTGCATAGTTATTTTCAAGATGCACACAACTTGTCCTTCCACTATCATAATTGGAGAACCATTCCTTATGGGGAGTAACATGGAATGAAGCACCAGAATCCAAAATTCAATCCTGGGAATATGCATCATCTGAAGTGGTAAGCAAGTCTGCAGGTAGACTAGACGTGAAGAGAATGTCAGTGTCACTATTATTAATGACTACATTGATCTCCTCGATCTTCATTTTTTTCCTTTGTCCTCCCTTGGACTCCTTATTTGCACTCCAATTTGCATTGTTTTTCTTATCCTTTTGCTCTCTTTTCATCTTGTAGCAATCCTTTTTCATGTGGCCCTTCTTGCCACAATGGTAATACTCAATGTTTTGTGCCCTGGATTTGCTACGAGACTTCCCTCTTTCTTAGGACTTCCCCCTGAATTGTGATCTACCCCTTTGCACATTTAAGGCTGCATCCTACTTGTTGCCATCCATAGACTTCCATCTAATCTCCTTAGCCAACAAGCTACCCACAACATCATCAAACTTCAGTACTCCACCAGGTGCAAAGTTGCTGATAGCTGTATGAAAGGTATCCCATGAGGATGGCAATGAACACGAGGAATATTATTGCCTTAGTCTCCGCATCAAAATTCATCTTCTGAGCTTGAAGCTGGCTGAAAATAATATTGAATTCATTCAAGTGAGAAGCAATGGAGACCCCCTTCCTTCATCTGTAGCTCAAACAACCTCTTCATGATGAGGTAAACTTTATCCTTCTCATAAATCTTCTGTAGTCTGTTCATTTACTACTGTGAAATAAATTGACTCTGTAAGATGAAGTCTAATAGTAGACTTTGCTAATGCATCCAACTCGTTCCAATCATCCTCAGACATATCTACAAGCTTAGCTCCAATCCATGCCAAGGGTATAATCTGCTTCTTTTGAATAAACACATTCCTTATCTGTTCTTTCCACAAAGAAAAGTTTGTCCCATCAAACTTTTTAATGCTGAAAAACTCCTTTTCAGACATGGAAGAGGATGCCATGATGCAAATGAAACAAAATTCCAAATATTGGTACCTGCAAGAGAGAAATTACACCAAATACCAAGTGCACCCAAATATGTATGCCTTAATGGAGGGTAATATCACCAAACCTCAAAGGCTTAAAGCATCAAAATGCATCTAACTCATGTGCATATACTATGCATCCATACGAGCAAATTTGGCCCAAAAGAAAAATGTCAACCTACAATGACAAAACAATGGCAAACCCAATGCCAATAAGAGCCAAAGGCCTCAAGCATGAACATCGCCCATGGGCATAAGCATCAATAATGTCTCATCCAAGAGAGCATAGCACTATCAGTGCATCAACTACAATGTGTCAAAGCTGTCCCTCAGCATAAAATAGCATCTGTGTGCTAAACGTTCATCAATAAAGCATCCCACAATGTAATTTGGGCCTCTCAAGGCATCCGACAAGGATCGCAATGCATCCAAATGGCCTGTAAATCATCGACTATAACCTAATGCAAATAAAAAATGAGCGCACATGGCTCAAACTGTAACCAGAGTGATCTGCATAAGGTATATCCAAGAAATCACGGCCCCATAGCAATGACATCTAGTGAAAATAGAACCTGGGATGCCTCAAGACATGGACATCACTGCATAATTAGACTCAGCAAGCAATCTATAAATATCTCTCTCCTGTTGGAACTCCAAAATCCCAACTGATGAATGGGAAATGGGGAGTCAACCCTTGCAATTGACCTATAATCCAAAACTCAAAGGTTTGTATCTTTGAATGGATTTTTGACAGATAAATAGAAGATTCAGTGCCTCAGAGAGATGAAATTCTCCAAATCTCTATAACATCATGCAAGAGCTGACAAGTAGGGGTTTTTGGGCCGTCGAATAGGCGGTTTTGGAAACCATAGTCCCCATCACCGGGTCTAACACATGGACCAAAAGATGTTTTTGCAAACAAACTATTTGTAAACACCACCAGAGTGCAATTGATGAGCAACATAGAAGTTTTAGGAACTCCTGAGTCCACTGGAACTGTCAGATCTACAAATGGTTGCTTCAAACTCGAGTTCCAACACACTGGCAGAAAAATGTTAAAGCAGAGACAGTGAGTCAAAAATCCAACAAAATGATGCCAAATTCAAGAATGAAGATGTTTTCAAACTCCCAAAGTGCAATGGACACCAAAAGCAGGAAATTGTTGCCTCTACATGCCATTTCGGATTCTCAGTAGTAGTCGAAAGGAACATCAAAAAGCGTTTTTGCTCCAAAACCACTCAGAGAACTTTCCAAAGGTTTCTGCAAGGTCTCTACACACAAGGATGCAAGTAAAGTCACCCAAAAAAACTTCTCGTTCCTCCCACAGAGCTACACCAGCAGACTTTGGACTCAAGGCTCACACCCGGGCTCAGTTAGAACACCCGCGCGGAGGCAATCGATCAAGTGAGCGATGTCGAGCGAGCAGGACCAAATAAGCGAACGCGAAAAAGCGAGCAAAGTAGAAATGGTTGGTCTACCAACACATAATCTCATTGTATGTATGCACTCATCATTAATAAAGATTTATAGTGGTTTCTCAACATTGAACATGATTATAACATAATATTGCAATTGCACATTAGTAATAGTCTTCTATATTCTATGAGATGAGCTTAAATAGAAATACTTCAGCTATTAACAACAGGTACTATATAGTTGAAGTGCATCACTTGAGAAAAACATAACCTCATTATATGTATGTACTAATCATTAATAAAGCTTTATAATATCACCATAATTTTGAAGATGATTATAACATAAGCTTGTAAGTCTACATTAATGATAGTGTTATTTATTCTCATGAGATGAGATTGCATAGAAATACTTTGGCTACCAACAAGTAGTATACAGTTGAAGTGCATCATTCAATAAAAACTTCAACATCGAACATGATCATAACATGTTATTGAAAGTCTACCTTGGTAAAAGTGTGCTATATATTTTCATCATCAGAACTTGCATAGAAAACATTTGATTGTTTTTGTCCCAATATATAGATAGAGTTCCAACATGCTCCTATTACGAGCAGCCTTGCTCTAAATCAGGTGCAAGAAACTGGCAAAAATTCCATTAAATTCACATTTTGATGCATGAAGTTTTACTAAATGGTGCAAAAGGTCATGATAACCATCTAAATCATGCCTTGCCATTCATTTTGATATGTAAAATGACCCCATTTGGATTTGTAAATCAAAAGATACAGGACATCAAAATTCTCATCTTTTCGACCAAAAGAGGGAGCGCGTTAATGCGATGCTTGTTAAAAGATCATAATTTTTTTGGGCCAAAAGAGGGAGTGCATTAACGCGCTGCGTGTTAAAGATGAGAATTTTGATGTCCTATATCTTTTTATTTACAAATCCAAATGGGGTCATTTTACATATCAAAACGAATGTCAAGGCATGATTTAGATGATTATCATGACCTTTGTACCATTTAGTAAAGCTTCGTGCATTAAATTGTGAATTTAATAAGCAATTAGCTAATTTCTTGCATCGGATCTAGATGAAAGTTTACCTAATAGGGACCATGCAATATGTTGTCTATTTTGGCTTCTACCAGTGATTTCTATAAGCAAAGATTGATTTGTTTTGGAATTTAGTTCATTTTAAAGAAAGGGATCTACTTACTCTTTAGATTTTGTTGGATTTGTGGGATGTAAGAGTGATTCATTAGGGAGCGTTTTTTTGCAGATAGAAAAACATGGGTTTTGTTCCAAGAGTGAATAGAGTTTCAAAAACCAAGCATTTGCACATGCATGTAATGTGGACTATTCCATTCAAAAAATTTCTATGAAACTTTTGGCTTGTGTGGAAGATTTCATTGGTGATCTCAATTATGTCGGTGGAGAGAGAAAACTTTATTATGGAGGATTACAAAAAATTGAATGAGTAAAAGTGAGCGAAGAAAGGGTACATCTTTACTAATGATGCCTTGGCAATGACATAGGTCCAACTCTCTCATGGACTTCTGAAGAACTTAGACAGTTGCTAAAATAAGGATTTGTCAATCTATTATTATTTTGCTTTGATTGTTTTTTTTTCTTGTTTTTTTTTGTTTGCTTACTTTTCCTTGCTCACATTTTGGTAATCCTCACCCACGCTCTGATACCAATTGAGAGATCTCAATAAGGGGATGACCCTCCTCTACTATCCAGTATCGAGCAGCAGACATTCAGAGGTTACGTCCATCTGCACATCTACGTGCCGCCTTGAGTCCAAGTGACGAGCCTCCATAAGAACTGCCTCTTGCTCATGAGGTTGAACACATCCCAGCAAGGCCTCCATCAAATGTCGTTGATACAATTGGCGTAACACTGCCTCAAAAGATCAGCTTCGCAATGCCAATCACTTCCTTTGATCTTGATTCAGGTACTTGGGCATCACTCCAGTGGTCATGAATGACAACATCTCATCATATCAAGACCACGGGCTTTCTGGAACCACCTCGGGTTCAACATCAATTGGATCCGCTTGGGAGATAGCCACAAGCTCAACATCAAAAAACTCATCTTCCACTCCTATTGGCATCTCCCTAGACTCTAATCAAGATAAGTAGTTGGCCACCGCATGCTGGGATCCTGGTCGATGGATGACATCAAAATCATATTCTTGCAGCAACAACACCTAACGTGCCAATCGACCCATAAGATTTTGATGTTTCATTAAGTACAGCAATGCGGAATGGTCAACATAAAACACAAAGGGTCATCCCAGTAGGTAATACCAAAATTTCGACTGAATAGATCATTCCCAGTCCTTCTTGTTCAATGACAGAATAATTATTCTCAGTTGCTGCCGAAAGTCATCGGATCGCATAATAGACTGGGGGATACCATTTGTCAGCATCCTCATGTATCAGTACACTGCCAATGGATCTATCCGAATCATCAACAAACACATGGAAATTTTTTGCCCAATCAGGGGACATCAACATGGGTGCGCTTGAGAGCTGAATTTTGAGTTGCCGGTATGCCTTGTCTCGCACTCTGTTGTCCACAAAAACACCTTCGGCTCGACATGAGCTAGTGCATTTAGGGGGATGGCCATGTCAGCCAGAAACTGCAAATGTCTGCCATGCCATCGGATCTGACCAAGGAACTACAGGCACTCTTTAGGCATTGTTGGTATAGGTGCTTGCATGATCACAACCACTTTGTCTGGATTCGATCGCAATTCCCTTCGTCGAGATGACATCACCAGGGAGTTGCCCGCTAAGTATTGTGAATGCGCATTTCATGGGATTCAAACTAAAAGATGCCTCTCAACAATGCTGGAAACACTTATGCAGATGCTCCAAGTGCTTGGTGAATGTTTCAAACATGCTGAGGTCATCCAAAAAGATCCGCATGAACTCCGTCAAATATGAGCTAAAAATTTTTTGCATGGCTCACTGAAAAGTGGAGGGAGTGTTTCGCAGTCTGAACCACATCACTATGCACACATATACTCCCCACAATGTTATGAATATTGTCTTTGGTTGATCCGCTAGAGCAATCCAGATTTGCTTGTACCCACTATACCCATCCAGAAATGAGTACACCTCATGACCCGCCACTTCCATCATGCATTGAGTCCATGTAAGACTAAAAAGGATCCGGTGCCGTGGCCGCATTCAGCTTGCGGTAGTCCACACAAATCCGCATCTTTTTATTTTCTTGGGCACAATGACAATTGGTGAGATCCATTCTAGATTCTCAATTGGTGCTATGAACCCCACCCTCGATATAAGCGCTCCAACTCCTCCTGCACTTGTTTGGCCACATGCGGATTCATTCGATACCTCTGTATCTTGGTCGGAGTTGCATCCAGCTTCAAGTTCACCTGATGTTGATAGAACTTCAAATCCAAGCCCTTCATGTCAGTATAGTCCTAGGCGAACACATCGGAGAAGTTTGTTAGCAGTGCTACCAGCACGGTTCAGAATTCTGCTAATTTTGAAAGGCGCTGAAATATCCTTGGAGCAAAGGTTGGGCTTGCTAATTTTAATCACTTTTGATGTGCCATCTTCCCCTAGAAAGACTGTCTCTAGCACATCTTCCTGCCCCCTTGTGATTCGACTCATCCATTCCTCAAATTCCCGCTCCTACTATAGAAGATCCCGCAGATCCATGTCGGCTGCCACTTTTTGCTACTCGGCCACCTCATCCTTGACCGCACTGATGAAGCCTGCAAAAAGATTTTGGTATAGATAATGCTCTGCAATTCTTTCCACATCAACCATAAATAGCGGTACCAAATCCGGGTTGGCTTTGAGGAATGCCTCTTCTTCGTCATTGTCTAGGCCATCTGCCATATTCACCGTCTCTACAATATACTGGTTGCACTGCATCTACCAAGGGCGCCACTACTCCCATTGCAACCCGCACCTTCTTCTTGCCTCTCCGCACAGAGATGACATTATGGTCCTAATTCTGTTGGACCTTTGCTTGGTGCAGCCAGGGCTTGCCCAAGAGCACATTGTATTAGCGCAGGGGCTTCCATATTCAACACCACAACGGAGACGATGAACTAAATGCCGACCACCTCCAAGACTATTGCTCATAAGATCCCTAGTTGGCTGAACTCGACGCTGACCGCCATGCGGCGGCCCGGTTTCCATGACATCCATCCCATCTCCTGGCATGTCTTCAAGGTGATGATCTTGACTCCATAACCTCCATCAACCAGAACTTGCTCAAAAGTCCGGCCTTGTGCTTTTGCCATAATCATTGGAATCCTCATATCCATGAGAGGAACCACCGGCACCGGAGAAGAATCAGCTTGGCATACACCAACCTCTTCCGGCTCCAACTCCTTGTTGAGGGATTGCAACAATTGTCGATGGAATCGAGGTACCAAGTTGAGCAACCTACCAAGCAAAATCTATATAGGTGCCTTCAAAATGAATTCTACTTCTGGCTCCCTTTGTGGAGAAATTGCTCGCCTCCTGGCTTGATTGGCCACCAACAGTGGAGTTGCTTCGACTACATTCATACCAGTGCCCAGTAAATGAAGTTTGAACTTTTCCTTAACAATCTCCATCTCCGATTGGGCAACCGGATCTCCAAACTGCACCTTGAGTGATACCTCGGTCACCATTTCTTGCTCAACCGACTTCATCAAAGGGGCCTCTTATGCCACCAAATCCTAGACCTAACATCACACTTGCTCCTATACTAGCCAATCTAGCATCATGCCTCCTTTCTTTGTAGTCGCACCTTGGAGTTTTGTGCCAGCACATGTGATGATATTGATTTCCAAGCACACTGACGGATCATCCTCCATAATGTGCACCATGGAGGTACTTGGCATTCTCCCAATCAACTTTTGCCACTCTGATCATTTGATGATCCCACTCTTGAGCGTCCAGGCATTCATTCCGCCAATGGCCTTCTCTCAAATAGAGTAGACATGTTTTTGACCGATTTAGCCCACGACCGCCACCACTACAGCCATTGCCTCCTTGGCCTGTCGATTGTGGATGTTCCTCTTGCATGTAGGATGCTCCTCCTGGATCTTGCTTGCCAATAGCAGCTGGCCACTACGGTTGACCCCTTGCGCATTGCACATTGTGTTGTGGGTGTTGGTCATGCATATCGCACACCATTTCTCATTGAGCGCGCAAGCCATTTCTGAATGCCTCAGATTATGGCAATGCATGCACCATAATCCTTCAATGCTTTGCCAGTCGAGCTGTCCCCGAAAGTCTCTGGAGCAACCTTTCCTCCTTTAGAGGCTTTTGGGGTCTTCTTCTCCACTTCCGAGTCGAACTCCTCACTATTGGTTTCTTCAGGGCTTTCTTCGGAACTATTGTCCTCTGAACCTTGATCACTGTCATCTGACTTCTTGGCTTTCACCTATTTCTTCTTGCATTTGGCTTTCGAGGACTTGCAATTCTTGGCCACTCTGCCATGCAGAGCCTCTCTCGCTTGCACCACTTGTTCCATGACCACTGTGAGGTTCGTTTGGACCCGATCCACTATAGCCAATGCCGTCCACAAATCAATGGACAACCCCGAAACGAAGTAGTCGTTCAACACTTCCTGAGCAGGCCAATCTGGCACTGGCACAGGCACAGGTTGCAGAAGCAGACAAAATTGGGCTACATAATCCTCCACAGCTTGATCTCCCTGATCCAATCGCCGCAATCCTTTTAGAGTTTGCGGTATCATTTTTTCTTTACGAAACCGTCTCAAGAACGCAGTGCGGATGAGATCATGTGCTGAAATGGTCCACCGCACCTTGACGCCTTGCCCACCAAGGTCGATTCGAACACTGCCTCGTGTCAGAGTGCCACCACAGGTGGCGGTTGTTGACCGCATACACCTCAAATTGCCTGACATGAGCATCGGGGGCAAAGATTGTCGTGACCAACCTCATTTGGTGCTCTTGGGAGCGGATTTTGCACTTGTTGTCCTCACAGTAAGCATGCATGCAAACACATTCACTGGGTCCTCTTGATCCCTTGACACCAATGACACGGATACGTCGGAGGAGGAGTGACCTCCGTCATGGCAACGAGATGTCTCAGGGTCCCTTTGGTGGATCCGATCGTCGCAGGGGCACCTTCACATTCACACTCACCACCTCGTACATGCACAGGTTTGCATGTGCGGGTTTCCTTGAATGGACGCAAGGTGCTAAGCACATCCTCTTCTCCGACAGCGGTTTCAACAGCCTCGCGCAATCTCTTTGGTCAGGGAGGGCCATCAGGAGGAGGTGGACCGAACGTTCAACCCACAGGAGTGGGACAGATGGCGGGCCAAGTTAAGTACACTAAGTTTTTGGGGATATGCACTAAGATGGTAACTTGATAATTGTTCCAATCCATGGACTGTATTTTATTATGGTCTTAAAGGTATAATTATCAGCAAAGTCAATAACTGAGACCACAAAATCACATGGAAAGTTCTCAATACAATCTCTGTATTGTTGAGCCTGCCACCTACAAATGAAGTTGTGCTGAATAAAACTCTTAGTGTGCTTTGTAAAGAAGGATACAAAATCAAGAGATTTGACCCTACTACTCATAGGTCACTATTGTTGTTTTGATGAAACGTCATCTGTGTATGAGTCAGTATAGATAGACATTGCTCTCGATCTGTGAATTCGATGCCACTGTTTTTTCATCTAGGTTGCAAAATAAATGTCGTGACCCAAAGATGTTGCCTGCTTCATCCACATCTGGCGTACATACAACCTGAGCCGCCCTCCACCGTCTATGCTCCCCCCCAAACTGTGGAGATGGCCATCTTGCACTTGGACTTGTGCTCCTCTCTCTCGCATTGCTTGCTTATCTCCTCCCTCAGTGTGCTCGACTTATAGTAGGATCAATTGGCATGCCACCAGTTCCCCTGCCACCATTGGGTTACACACATGGCATCCCAACTCCATGGTTACAATAAGCCATAACCCATGGACGGGTAATAAAATGGATCTAGGAGTATGTTGACCCTGTGTCAACATGGACTTAAGTAGCACAAAATGTGTGTTTAGAATAGCGGCAAAGCTCCGCTTGTACTTGCATAAGGCTAGGAATAATCTCTCTTAGGAATCTAACATGCATGTTCTACTTGCAAGTTCTACATATGATTCCTACATGTAGTTTCTACATGCAACTCCTACATGCATGTTCTACATGCATGTTCTCCATGCAATTCCTATATGAAACTCCTACATGCATGGAGGGAGGCATTGTTCATCACTAGAGGACAAGTCAAGCAAAATTGGTACATCGTCCACTTTGATGAAGACTTTGGGACTTACAACGCAAGCTCATCCCCATTCATACACTCTTGGATGGATGGAAAAGAGTATAACAGTGGAGATGAACAAGCAATGTTGGGTAAGTTTTACTATCTCGACTTTTTAAGATAAAGCTTTGTTCGATGTGGTTGAAATGGCTACGAGGCAAGCCCTATCAATATGATAGATTAGCCATCTATATGGCTAAATAGAATGTATACAAGCTGATCAAAGATGGATATACCTACTCCCTACAGCCTACTACATGTTTTGTCCACAAATTTTTGGTTTCATCCCATCAATGTCAAAAGCTCATGAAGAGAGCTGGTCATTTCTCAATCATCTTTCTTAGAGTAGCCCCTCAAGGTTCACCTTTAGCCCCTGCTCTTCCCTCCCAAGTTCATAAGCTCTTCTCCAAATATCCTCTTTTGATGCAAGCTCCTATAGGGGCCCCTCCTCATAGAGCTATTGAACATGCCACTGAGGTCATCTCTTCCCCATTGACCTCTCTACAAGTTCTAGCCCTTCGGAGAATGAAGAGATTAAAAGGCATCTTGAGGAATAGATCTCTTTAGGCTATGCTAACCCTTCCTCGTACCCTTGTGTAGCCCCTGTTATTCTTGTGCCCAAGAAGGACAAGTCTTACAGGCTATGCATTGACTATAGGGCACTCAACAAGATTAATGTTGAGAATCGGTATCCTTTGCCAAGAAATTTTTGATATCTTAGATCAATTACAAGGTGTAATCTTTTCTTCTAAGGTGAATATCAAGTCTATTTATCAACAAATCAAAATCAAAGAAGGAGACACTTAGAAAACAACCTTCAAAGCAAGCAAGGATTATACGAATGGGTGGTCATGCCATTTGGCCCCACTAATGGTCCTACGACTGTCATGAGGGCTATGAATGACCTCTTCAGGCCTTTTAGACAAGTTTGTGATTGTTTATCTTGATGACATCCTCGTTACTCCAAAAGTCACGAGGATCATCTCCAACATTTGGATGAGGTAAATATTTGCATTGCTCTCTAAACATTAGTTGGAGAAGTGTAGTTTTTTCATGCCTTCATTGAAATATCTTGGTTTCATTATCTCTTCTGATGGGTAGAGCATTGATGAAGATACGGTAAAGGCCATTCTTGATTGGCAAACTCCAATCAATATACATGAATTCAGGAGTTCCCTTGGCTTGGCTAACTGCAATAGGAAACATGTTTACCATCATGTATAAATTTGCTTGCCTCTTTTTGCTCTTACAAAGAAGGGTATGCCTTTTGTTTGGACTGATACTCATGATAAGGCATTTGACCTTCTCACACCATGCATTGCAAAATCTCCAACCATCAAGTTACCTAATTGTAACATGGCATTTGAAGTTCAATGTGATGGAAGCAAGTATGCTATGGGAGGTGTGTTGCTACAACAAGACCATCCAATGACTTTTTATAGTGCAGTCCTTGTTGATGCAAAAGGGAGCTATCCTACTTATGACGAGGAGCTTTATGCCCTTGTTAAATATCTCAAGCAATGGAGACATTATTTGTTGTGCTCCGAGGTCATCATCAACATTGATCATCAACCTCTTCAGTATTCAATCACTCAACAAAGCATTGGCAGTCTTAGACGCATGAAGTGGGCATCCTATATGCAACAATTTCATCTACTCATCAAGTACAAACCAAGGATAGCCAATAAGCAAGGCGATTCCTTAAGTAGGCCCCCTATCCACTTTATGATTGCTACTATTATTCATTGCAAAATTCCAGCCCTTGAAGATTGACCTTCCCTCTATGTTTCTAATAAGGATTTTCAAGATATTATTTGTGTTATAGTAGCCCCTACTCAGCATAACAAAGAAAAATGGCTATCATCTCAAAGATAGATTTTTGTACAAGCTGAATAAGCTTTGTGTCCCTCAATGTCCTCGGGGAATGCAACTTATCAAAGAGCATCATACCAACTTGATAGTTGGTCACTTTGGAGTCAACAAGACTCTCCTACATCTTTAGAGGTACTTTCATTGGCCTCACATGAGTTATGGATTGTGGAGCATGTCAACAAAATAAGTCTCGCAAGAAGCAAATTGGGTTATATTAGCCCCTTCCAATCCTCTCAAGACCTTGGAAATTCCTCAGCATGGACTTCATTTATGGGCTTCCTTCAACTCGGAGGCAACATGATTATATTATGGTTGTGGTTGACATGTTTTCCAAAAATGGCCATCTTCATTTCCGTTGACAAAACATGCTCAACCCCTCAAGAAGCCAAGCATTTCTTCACCCTGTGTGTAGGTTCATTTTGGACTAGCTTAATCTATTATCAGTGACAAAGATTCTAAATTCTTGTCAGTATTTTGGACAACTTTATGGCAAGCCAAGATATCTCTAAAGGAGACAAGCATTTGTATGATATTCATCAAAGTTTCACAATACTTTGTAGCAAACACAAGCCTATAAACATAAAGCCAACAAGCATAGACACAATGTTCACTATGAGGTAGGAGATATCGTCTATCTCCATCTTCCTAAGGAAAGATTGAAGGATTCCTCCCATGCCAAGGTTAAGCCCCTTCGATATGGACTTTTTAAGATCATGAAGCATGTCTCTGAGAATGCTTATTTTTTAGAACTACCACCTGGTCTCTTTTCCCATCCTATTTTCAATGTGAAATTGATGCATCCTTACTACCCTCCTCTTCTCTCAGATGACCTCAGTCTCATTAAGCCTTCTTTACCCCCTGAAATTATTCCAAACTTTCAGCTTCCACTTGAAAAGGATACCTTGTTGGACTATAAGGTTAGGGTCACCAGGAGAGGGCCACCAAACTTCTGCTTTTTGGGCAAGTGGCAAGTTGCCTTTGCAAGCAGTTTGGATGGACTTGGCTTAGCTTTCCAAGAAGTTTCCCCATCTTATTGATGTTGCAGGAAGTGTCAAGCCTGAGAAGAGAGTGCGATTTAGATCCCCAAATGACCATTTGAGTACATAAGTACTCGATAATATTGACTTTTGCATAACATTGGTGTGCATTTAGTTGTAGTAATACGCATTGGATTGTTGCATGCATGGTTTTAGGTTGCTATGGCACTTTGAGCCTAAATTGTGCAACCAAGGATTAAGTTATAGAATAATAGGCTATATAGGGTTGAAGTACATGCATTAGGCTTTAACTTCATGTATTTAGATGTTTCATTAAGCATAATGTCCTTGCATAATAATCTTCCCTATCTTTTAGGGCTGCAAGCCTCATGTACATAGGGCAGCATGACAAGTCCCACTTGGAGGCTTTGCCACATGGACATCATGATGAATCAGACCAAGTCCACTGGAAATAGGTAGTCATGGTCATAGAGGGTATACCTACCGAAGGATACCTCAATTGAATGCCATTTGCCTAACATTAAAAGCTTCCCCCTTTCAAGGCTGATTTCCATAAATCTAGGAATGCTAGGAAGGCTCCTAATTTGGAGGTGCATTTAGTTAATCACGCCATTGGATTACTCTGAGCTCTTCATAAGCCATGTTCATCACATATAGAAGTACAATTTGACAAGAGGGATCTTCAAGATTTTGTAACATGACCATGCACCAAGCTCTGCACCGGATCCTAAATTTCACGTAGGATTCCAGGATTGATAGTTAGCCCCTAGTGGAAGGTTTGAGGCCATCCTCAGCCTACAAAGGGGCACTTGAGCTCTTCCAAAGGAGACCACTCGACTTCTAGGCTACATGTAGCAGCTGCTCATTCATTTGTGTCGACATCCTACTCATTTGTACTGAGTTTCTCTTGTTGATAGGGTTCTTAGGTGTGCTTTAGGCTCTTTGCCTTGCAGTTGCTCATTCTCCATGCAATAAAGCTCTATTTTTGACTTCTTTCTTGATTGAAGTTTAAGTGACTTGGGGTGTTAGACAGGCAAGGGAGAGGATAGACCATATCAGATGTAGACCACATGCTTAACACGGAAGAAAGTGCATTCTCCTTTAAAAAAGAGAGTGAATTCAAAATATAAATAAATATGTAATTAATTCTATATATCTATGTGTATTTCAAGTATATTTTGATCATACAACAACCCATGGGTCCCCTACTTGAGCGTGTGTGCACATGTGTGATATGTGAAATATGTGTGTGCTTATACACACATATATACATATGCATATAGCACGTGGTTTCCAGAGAGAGAGAGAGAGAGAGAGCGAGAGAAGCATTGGTATAAAAATTATTTTTCTTAGAATTTGATCAGTAAATTTGCTAAGAATGATACAAATCTTCACACACAGGCAACCTAGGATTCGAACCTTGAGGTATGAGGGAGGCAGGTCTCTGAGGCTGTTTACACAGCATCGGCTTGCCCGCCTGTGAGTAAAAAATGAAGAGGCATTTAGCCTCTTCTTCAAAACATTAAATGCACATTGAGCAACCTTTCGCCACATGCCCAAGATTCACCATGGCGGTGTGTAAGCACCCCTGCCCCAGGAGCCATATTATTCAGGCTTGGGCGTGCAGGCGGGCGGAGCGTTGGTGTAAGGCAATGAGTTCCTATGTTATCATTTTTCAAAATGTTCAAATATATATAATTGGCGCTAAATGAGCGTGTCCTTCTTTCAATGGAGTCAATCTCTCATTTCTGAGTGGGAGCAACATAGCCATGGCGGATTTGTTTGGGCTGCTTCAAGATCTGGGAGAACGCATTGCCAGCAAGGGAGAGTCTTCGGGCAGCACTCAGCTTGATGAGGAGGACCCTGTCGAGGCCAGATTCCGTTCTGTTCTTCCTAATCTGCTCGAGGGCTACTTCGTTCCCTCTAAAGGTATTTTCAAGCGTCTCCAAACCCATTGTCGTTTTACTACGGTTTCGTTGACGCTTGCTAACTCCCCTTCGGCATCCAGTCAAGGAAAGGGAGTTCACCGCCATCTTGAAGCTTTTGTGCCATACTGTGAAGAATTACCCAGGAGTATTTTATCATGGGAAGGCATCTGCAGTGCTGCCTGTTGTTGGGCAACTTTTCCCATTCTTTGCAGAGCCCACAATCAGGTCGACATGTTCAGTTGTTTTGCAAGTTTGAACAAGAAAATTGTAGAATACTTCCGCGGAATTGTTTAACGTAAATCTAAACTGCATTTCTCACTATTAATTGCGTCTTCAGTGGTCGTCTAGGCGTGCTTTTTGAGACAGTTGGCGTATTGCTTTCCCTGCTGAGGACTGGTGAACGAGATGTCTACAGGGAATTTTTCGTTGGAGCCATGCTACTTGTGGAAGGTGAGGCATCATTGCAATGTGTGTGTGTGTGTGTGTGTGTGTGTGTGAGAGAGAGAGAGAGAGAGAGAGAGAGAGAGAGAGTCTATTATTGTCCATGGGAGACCAACAGGTCTTGGGACAATAGAAAAACCATCTAATACATCAGCTTTAGGACAATTATGTTTCTTTACACTATATACGTAGGTGATCTAAAAAACGGGGTTGCTTTTGCACTCGCTGGGAGCTGCCATGTGCCCTTCATACTCTGGGATAGACCAGGTGAGGCCCCCTACGCCTATCTCCGTGATTTGATGAGACACTCCCTATGCCTGACCGCCTCATGAATGAAAGTGGCCAAGCATCTTTGGTCTGGCTATGATAGGAATATGGAGTGGCCCTCGAATCCGTTTGTGAAAAGGTAGTGGTATAGTCCATGGATCTCATAGGAGACTTGGCAACGGAAGACGAAGTGCTTCTCTGATTTTACCTCATGTCGATCACATAATGTGTAGATGCGACTCTCTGGGGATCCCATCTACTGGCCCACTCTCGATATGGAGTTGGTGCGATGTCATGCGGAACTGCCCAATAGCAATCCTGAGTGAGTGTGGTAGGTGGATTTGGGTGATTGTGGTAGGTGGATCTGGGTGTACCCTGGTGGGATAATGAAACCCTCCTCAGAAATGTGTAGGCAATGATCTCGATAGAAAGGAGCTTCACAGGAAGCTCTATCTGTGCCAACCAGGTCCTGAATGTGTGTAGCTCTAAGACTTCCTCTCGGATGATTGGGTTGAACTCGTTGCCTCGAAAGGGGACAAACGGCGCATCAATGTTGTACTAAAAGGGAGGGAGTTTGTCTATATGAAAACCCAATCTCCCAAACCATCTGCATGTGTGTGCATACCAACATCTCTGATCACCTTGAGCTGCCAATCTCATAGAAGATGCTAATGCCAACCAAGGTAGCTTGTGTTGCCTTGCAGTATAGCAGCCACATGGCACGCAGTATAGATAATTGATAGTTTGGAATGCTACATCCATGGAGCCCTGAACTCAGCCCGAATGATTTGAAGAGGGATAGATGGCTTGTTGTGGATCATCCGTGACAACAAAGAGAACCTATAATCTCTCCACTCGAGTCCACTTTGTGTTGGATAGATCTTTCCATGGCAAGTGTTGCTGTACATGCCCGTAGGTCGGACCAAGGAGTAAAAAAGGAGTACCTTGGTCCGTGGGTCTTGAAAATGTGAATGCAAGCATTGTCTCTCCACAGTCAGGCAAGGGAGGCGTATCAGACGAGCTTGCATCACCGGGCTCATCGTGAAGATAGGTCCAGAGAATAGAACCCCCAGGTAAGTGATGATGAGACAATCTCAACTAGTGCCTCGTCAAACGTGAATTGCTCTCTATGTGTGGCTGCCCCGGAGGTGTTGAAGATCATCATCTTGGTTTTACCAAGGTTGACCTTCAAATCATGGGACACAAAAAACCAATAGTGCATCAAAATGTCTTTGGAGCCCCTCAGCAAACGAGGATAAGAGCACCACATCATCGGCGTACAATAGAATTTGGAGCATGTATCTGGCGAGAGAGCAACCAGCTCCTCCTATGGTCCTCATAAACGACTCAAGCTCGTCTATGTAAAGGCCAAACAAGGTCGTTGAGAGTGGACAACCTTGTTTGATCCCAATGGTGCTCATGATCTCTTTTGTCCATCCCCCACCCCATCCCTCACCTGTACGAACTATGTTGCCGAAAAACCTCTCGTAAAGTGTCATAACAGCCCACACTATGTCCTCGCCATAGCCCAGCTCCTGCAACCGCCTGATGAGACGTGCTCGTGCTACTGTGACGAAGGCTTTGTGGAAATCCACAAAGCAGCAATAGACCCTCTGTCTTAGTGCTTTGGCCTCCTCTATGACAGTTCTGAGTGTAAGTATGTGGTCCATGGTCCCATGGTCACGCCAGAAACCTGCATGCTCCTCTACTCTGAGTCCTTGCATCTCTGGCTATCGGTTGACCTCCATATCAAGTACTGAGGCGTATATCTTGGACATGACATGCCCAATCATAATGGTCCTGTAGTTACTTGGTCTCATAGGTTCCCCTGCCTTGTGGATAGGTGGGATGGTGTTGAGGGTCCATGTGTGTGGGAAACCATGACAAACTGCTTCATTGCATAGTTTTGCTAGGATAGGGGCTAGGATATCAATCATGTATGCAACAAACTCGGTGCATAAACCCTCATGATCCTTCGCTCGGCCGTTGTGAAGCTTCATGACTACGTTTTTGACACCCCCCCTTAGTGAATAGATTACAAGTCGATTGTGGTGGGTGTGAGAGATTAGGAGTGGGCTGGTTGGGGATATCATATAATGTGTGGGCATAGTTGTGCCAGACCTGAGTATTTGTGAGAGGTGAGGGGGACCGTCGTTCAAGAAACCGTCGCCAAAAGTCTTTGGAGTTATTGCTAAACAAGATGTTCAGTAATTCCTCCTCATTTCGACGAATAAAGTTGCTTTTCTTTTGGCGGACTAGATGATACTCACATAACGTGTCTGGTTCATTCGTAGGCCATGTTTGGACTTGAATTGGAGTTGTCGGCGAAGAGCCTTATACTCATCATCGTACTAGCTATTACATGGCACAGACCTTAGAGGCGGTGGACGGTTAGAGCGTGTGGTGTACGGCAAGGCATGAAGGGAAGCCTCGTGCTGTGATCGAGTAATCAAAGCGGCTCAGTCCTCTAGGAGAGGTATGTGGTCAATATAAGTGAGTAGCGTGTAGAGTCATGCATAATATCTTGGTGAGAGGCTGTGATTGAAGTGTATGTTGCGATTAGTAGTATAAGTGGGTGGTGCGGAAGAGGGTGTAGTAAGACGAGGATTGGTGATATTAAAGAAGAGATATGTGTGATCAGGTCTAGGGGGAGGTGGTGAGACAGAGAAGTCTGTGATGTGAAGGCAGGGGGTCCCATGATATAATCAACGATGCTAGACCCCCCTCCATGTGGAAAGTAGGTGAAGCCGTTGGAGGAGAGCCATTGCTCGAGACCATTATAGACAATGAGATCATGTGCCGTACTTAGATCCATGAGTGCATGTCCATAGGAGTTAATAGGGGCCCGTCTATTTGTGGACACTCGTGAGATGCCAGCGTCAGGGAGATCTATGTCCGGAAGTAAAACATCCTCTCGAAAATCTAGCAAAGATAGTTGACGTGCTCACGTCCTCGCGTTGTAGTCCCCAACTAGGAGAACATCTCCGTGGCTCAAAAAACCCATGATATCTTGGTGGAGAGGTGCGTATGGTGATGTCTCAGCCATAGTTACCAGGGAATGGCATTCCGACATCCGGAACGTTTGGAACGCTGTTCCAAGTAGTAGGCCGGAACCAGAACGGCCGTGGAACGTCCCTTTTTTTGTTTTTTTTTTGCTCTTTGAAAATTTCAAATGGATATTTTAGAGCTTGTATATAAAGTTTAAAGCTGTAAAATGTTAGTTTCTTTCATTTTCTAACATACTTTTAAGCCATATGATGACGTGGTGTTTCGGTTCCAATTCTCGGAACGTTCCCCCTTCCCGAAACATTCCTGTTCTGACACCCGAATTTTCGGAACGTTCCTGTTCCCTGGTAACTATGGTCTCAGCCTCTTCTTACCCTACCTTGGCGAAGTGTGATGTCTTTGGTGGGATAAGCAGACTGCTATGAAGAGATCTCGACAAGTCGTGTGTCGTAATCGGATCCAAAGGAACCTAGAGTGTGCATCTCTCCTCTCCACTGAGATCGCCCTGATGACAGATGATCTATATAGGACTGCCACTCCTCCTAAGCCACGTACTCCACCTTTCTCCCTCCTCCCTATATGCTGACTTCCAAGCACCACTGGTAGGGGGCGCTTTGGCTTTGATGTGTCTTTGTGTAGAAGACTATGTCTCGTCCTGTGTAGGACTCTGAGAAATTCCCAGGCTATGACGAAAGAGTACCATTATAGTTCCAAATGGTGCAAGCGAGGGCATCCTGCGTCCCATAGACCTCGCCCCCCTATGTGGGAGGACTGTCAAGTGATTTGCGGGGTCCGGTAATGAGACGTCCATCCCGCAATACTGCCCACTTCCCCTCCTTGCGAGACACATCATGCTCTTCTCTATTTGCAATGGAGTCAGGTCCTCATTAATAGATATAGTGGGACGATCTATCGCGTAGAGCTGCCAAGCGTGCATGAGTATCTCTGAAGCGTATAACAAAAGGTTGCTCTCTGTTTGGGTCTCTCCCCACTCGCCAATGATCCCACAATAGCATGATCAAGAACCCCTAATGTGGTCGCCACAAAGGTGGTCGCGTCATCCATCGGTGATATCTCTGTCCGTGGAATCCCTCGGACTTTGATGTTGAGAGCTTTAGTGGCCCTCTGCTGCTGCTCCAAAAGGGTAGCCGAAATGGTTGCCTTCGCAAGCTCCTGCTTCAGTACATCCACCCATTTGGAAGTCTCTGCTATGGCCGACTGCATGGTGGCTATTTGGGCCTCCATTGCTATTGCTAGTGTGCCCCCTGAGGCCATGCTCAGAGAAGAAACCTCCTTGAGCTCTACGATGTTCTGCCTGAGCTCTTGGGTGAGGCTGGTCTGTTGCTGAAGAGAGAGAGAGAGAGAGAGAGAGAGAGAGAGAGAGAGAGAGAGAGAGAGAGAGCTATTAGATTTAACTTGATAGTCCAAAGCCAGAATGGGTAGTAAAAATGTGCTCTCAAGACACACTCCCACACATGTGGCACTGAGCAAGCTGCAATGTTGCATATGCTCTTGTAATGGCTACGCTGGGGTGTTCGGTGGGCGAGAGAATCATGTTGTCAAGGCAGACACATGCAAAATGTGGTAATAGACACATTCTAGGGGTGTTGTTAATTCAGCCTACCCACTCATTCGACTAACACCCATGCAAAGGGGGAGGAAAGAGGACAAGAACCCATAGATCACTTCTTGTGAATTATCTAATATGCATAAATCACGTTTTGAAAATATTCTTTAACTACAAAAAAAAAGTTACTTGAAGATGCATTGTATAGTATTCTTGTAAGAATTCGGCTGCAGAGTTCTATAAGATACAGTACATTAGAGGCGAGTTGTGTTAGTCTTGTGTCATATCCCTAGGGTGCTGTAACCAACAAGGATTTTCAAGGTACTAAGCTCTCCAATATTATCATTATAATATGTTCCCACTCAAGTGTGTGTCTTTATTCATGGTTGGAGTGGGGATAGTGGCATTAAATAGCAGTCTTGGGTTCAAAAGAATGGTTATGTTTGTTTCTGGGGTTTGCTGTTACGATTATGTTTTCTGCATAGAAGCTGAATGGATTTGGTACTCCTTGTCATTCACCTAGGTTGTAGGACTAGCAATGAAAGAGTGAAGTGAAATGTACATGGCATAATCCTTAACTAATGGTGGATTCGAAGAGGGCTTTAGTAGAGGATTCTCTTTAGGTGAAAAGTTTCTCAAAATGTAAAGGGAAAAAATCTTGTGGTCCGCCTAGGACATGAATGGAGATTGTGCATTTCAGAATTCTTAAAGAGAGATTGGCTGTCTCTAAGTCAATGTGCCTCTATTTCTGGATCTTCTGGTCTTATGTAACTTTTTTGACCATGATTGTTAGTACTTGTTCAAGACTGTGTGTTTTATGGAATGATGGAATTGGCACTTTGAAATGCTTAGAATGATCTCTTTTGCTATTTCCACTTGTTTCTAGCTTCTCACTCAATATGCCTGTTGCTACAACTGCTCTTGGAGCATGGCAAACTTGAATATTCTTCTTTGAGTCACCAAATAATGACCTCTTATACAAGGTGCACCTCAGATGCTCTAGTCCACAAAGTTTGCATCTCTATTCAACATAGTTATGTAGATGGTCGTAAAGTCCCATTCGGATCCATGTGACATTTGCTTTTATCCCCACTGCATGGAATGGACCTTAGGACCACACAAATGCTCTAAATAAGGCTTACTAAGAACTCACTTGAGCGCCATCTGCTTTTCACTTACCACGGAGATGCATCTTTTTTCAAATGAAACTTGTGAGGGAGATATAGAGAGGGTGATCATATACAAGTCATTGGTTGGGTCCTAATGCCACATGGCTTCCTTCCATATGAGTATACACACAAGCTTGGTTGAATTTTGGAGCTACCTTGGTGTTGGGTTGGTCAATCTGCTCGTGTTTGTTTGTTGATTGGAGGTTCTACAATGGTATGGTATTACATCTTGGTGTTAGATTTGAGATATTTTTGTATTGTTGACGTGAGACGTGCCCATGGTAGTGTGTACAAGGGGGATTGATCATAGACTCTCGAGCGTCTATATTTCAGTTTGTTGATTGGGCTGAATCTGGCCTCTACATCCTGCTATTCTACATCCTTGGCTTTCCTGAGGAAATTTTAGCATATTCTGTTGTCAGATACATATTGATTCCCTACTATTTTTTAAAGGAGATGACTGTATTGTCACATGCACCCCTGCACTTCGGTGCAAAGTGACACACCGGCTACATCGACAGGTGCATAATAGTTCCCTAATAGGAGATTTTGTTGTATGCTGTGACCTCTTTGTGAGCCCTTGTCCAAGGACAGTCAGGCACAAGCTACGTAAGTCAGTCTCTCAACCTTAGGTCAAGTCACAAGATCAGTCCTTGTTCACTAGTACCCACTGGAGAACCATAGGGTAGTGTTTCCATCTTAGATTTAGGGATAGGTTTAGGTCTAGCCTAGGATAGGAGCCCTTCTGGGGCCCCTTAGGGCTGGAACAAGTGAAGAGAATGGCATGGGAAGGGCTGCTTTTATAGGCTACCTTGCACCACTCCTAGGCTGCCATTTATGGGGCCTAGGGCTGCCTTTATGGGGCCAAGGGACCAGCCAACCAGCCCCAAAAGCCCTATAAATAGGGGGCCTCCAAGCCCTCTTTCCTCATTCAGTTCTCCCACCACTTCAGCCTCCTACAGCTCCTCCTCAGCCCCCTTTGAACAGCTTGACACTCACCCCCAGTGGCCCTCTGACCAGCCTCAGCCTTTGGCATCAGTTCAGCCCTCTAGGAAGGTGTTCACACAGCGCATTAGATGGGGAGTTGGGACAGCGAACGGAATAAGGTTTGGGGTCTGTTTCAGCAGCTCTTTTCAGTTTTCTTTTACAGCTTTACACAGATCACTCTATATTTCAGTCATATCTTAGCTCTCTTATAGGATCTATCACTCCTAGGTTTCACTCTCTCACTCACGCAGTAACCCTACATTCCGGTGGACAGCACAAGCCTCTCCCTTGCCTTGTAGAAACATCCTACATCGTTAGTGTGGACAGCATCAAGGTCTCGATATTGGTCGGCGTTGCCTCTCAGGTCTTTGGGTCTGCTCTATGTTGCACAATGAGCTCTTCAGAAGCGTGTTCCGTGCTCTCTCGAAGAGTGTTCTTTGTATTTCTCAGTTCTTTAAGTATAAAGCAAATTCTCTCTTGATTGGGGGAGGGGGCCCTCAATGGGTACAGGGACCCAATCGGTTGTCGACTCTACTCTCTCTTTACCCTCATCTCTTTTCTCTTTCTATGGTGTACAACACTAATTCCTTGCTAAAGGTTTAAAGAAGGTCTTGCTGTGAATTACACGATCAGATAACCGTTGCATATGACATTGGTATTAGAGCTTCGGTTTGTATCCAGCTTGACTACCGCGAGTGTATGGTTGTGTTGAGATCCGGAAAGGACACACAATCAAGTGCCATGGAAGGATCAGGAAAAGGTTTCACCCTTGAAGACTTTCAAGAGGGGAAAGACTACCAACAAGATCCGCTTCCACCAAGTGCTCAAGAAGTGATGGCGAACCTTCTAGAGCAAAATTGGGTCCTCTTACAGCAATCGAAGAACATTCATCCCAGCTAGAAGAAAGCAGAAGATAGCTGGACCAGAAAAAACAACGTCTGGAGGAAAAAGAAGCAGAAAAGCCGTTGGAAGAGAGAGGAACGACAGATTTCAAAAAACTGCTCTTGTTGATGCGTGAGGAATGCAAAAATGAGGAGGCACTGCTACGTGCAGAGCTCGTATATACATTTAGAACTCTCCTAAGGGCTTATTGGCTCTGTCTAGAGTTATGGGATTATCTTTCTAATAAAACAAGCATTATTGGAATACATAATGTCAGGGGCTTAGCTCGAGTAGTGGGTGATTCCTTGTTCGCACCCAATTCGATGTCATTGTTTCTGTTTTGCAATTTCTATCATGTTGATGAGCTTTGTGTGAGTATATGAAAGTTGTTGATTGTTTATTATTTTCAATTTATGGTATTTAAATTCTAAGTATGAATCAAATAATTCATTGGAAACACGCTAACATGACCTTGAAGGAACACTAGAAACCTAAAAACATAAGATTAAAACTTAAATAAACTTAAAGGGCTTTTACACAGACATTGAAGGTGTTAATGCAAATGAGTCGCCTAAGTTTAGTAGAATGAGTGACTTTAGAAGATTCTTGAGGAAAACTGGTTTGCATCAATGTCATTCGTTTTTGACTTGCAAGAATACTCACAAGATGCTTCTTGGCAAAAGGAATGGAGAGATAAATGGAGAATGATACATAGCATGTGATTGGTAGCTTATGTTTCCCAATCATACATAGGATGTGATAGAGAGAGAGAGAGAGAGAGAGAGAGAGAAAGAAATTTTATTAGAGTCTTCGGAAGACCGATGGGTCTATGAGACTGAAAGAAAACTTGATACAAATCACAGTAAGGGTGGCCACAGCTACTGAAACGAGCATCATTACCCGTGGTGAATCCTAAGTCTGATCATACATAATCAAATACATCTGGATGTAACAATGAAAAGAAAAGGACTGGAGCAGAGCGGAATCCTCCGTATGTCATGTCGCTCTGACTGGTGCAAAGACGGCGATGCGACGCTGCTGCTCGTCAAGGGGTGCCGTGCATCTCGGTCTCTTGGACGAGGCTCGACGCAAGACCAGAGCCATCGTGACTCCCGTGGGACATATCTCGGGTCTAAACAATGACGGGAGGTCCCCCAGAGTGATCTGTGTGTCTCCTCGATGTCTCGTGTGTCGTGTTGCGATCGTTGGGTCGGGGTCTCTGTCATGTCTGTGGCTAGAGACTGGACGATCAATGTCACTTGATGGGAAGAACTCTGTGATCCTGCTCTGAGAGGTGTCTGATGATGTGGCCAAGCCCCGTCGCCTGAGTAAGTACTCTCTATGTCGGACTCCCTTGTGAATGAAGGCCGCGAGGCATCTCTGATCTGGGTAGGCGAGGAATCTGGAAAGGGGCCCGGAGCCGTCTCTGAAGAGGCAGTGGTAGCGACCTCGGATCTCGTAGTACACTGGGCACCTGAAAATAAAATGCTCCTCCGACTCAACCTCTTGATAGTCGCACAATATGCATAAGCGATGCTCCCTAGGAATCCCCTCTTCTCTGCCACTCTCTATGCGGAGGCTGTGTGATGATACCCGAAATTGTCGGATGGAGATCCATAGTGAGGCATATGAAGCTCAGTGTACCCCGGTGGTGTGATGAATCCCTCCTCCAAAATGCGAAGACAATAATCTCTGTAGAAACTCAGCTGCACTGGAAGCTCCCTCGGCTCCAACCAGGTTCTAAAGGTGTGTAGCTGTAGGAGATCCTCTCGAATGACTTGGTTGGTATGTGGGAGTACCAGAGGGGCATCTAAACTGTATTGAAAAGGAGGTATTGTATTGACGTGGAACCCTAGTCTCACAAACCATCTGTGAGTTCGTGCATACCAGCATCGCTCGTCTCCCTCTACTGCCAACCTCATGGAGGAATCGAGAGCCAACCATGGCAACCTCTTTCTCCCTGATGTGCAGTCCCCATATGGTCTAACCGGGTGTAGATATGTGATGGTTTGAAAGGTTGCATCTAGCTGGAGTGGAGAAGCACCAAACTTGGCCTGAATGATGTGATGTGGTACAGACGGTTTCCCCCGGATCATCTGTGAGAGCATGAGGATCTGCAAGCGCTCCACCCGTGTCCACTCTATCTCTGACATGTCAGGCCCCCAACAAGGGTTGCCATACATACCGGCTGGTCGGACCAAGGAGTCGAAGAGAAGAGCCTTGGTCCGAGGGTCCTGGAAGTGGGAGTGAAAGCACTGTCTCTCTAGCCGAGCCAGTGAGGCATATCCCCTGCTCAGTCTGGCGTGCATCGCTGGTCTCATCGTGAAGATCGGGCCGGAGAAGATGACCCCCAAGTAAGTGTATGAGGATACGATCTCAACTGGTGACCCACCCAAAGTAAAAGTAAACTGCTTCCGTTGCATGTTTGCTCGAGAGGTGTTAAAGATCATGACCTTGGTCTTGCCAAGGTTAACCTCTAAATCATGGGATAAACAAAAAGCCTGCAGTGCATCCAGGTGTCGCTAGAGCCCCTCAGGTGTGGACGACAAGAGTGCCACGTCATCTGCATAAAGAAGAATCCTGATGATGATCTTGGCAAGTGAGCAACCGGTCTCTCCGAACGTCCATGAAAGTCTCAAGCTCAATGTAGAGGCCAAATAGGGTCGGTGATAAGGGACAACCTTGTTTGACCCCTATGGATAACAATGGTACTCAGGATGTCATCTGTCCAACCTGCGCCTGTACGAACTCGGCCTGAGACTCTCTCATATAGTGCCATGACTACCCAAATGATCTCCTGATCAAATTCCAATGTTTGTAGGCGTGTGATAAGATGAGCTCGAGGTACTGTGTCAAAGGCTTTGGGGAAATTGACAAAGCAATAGTATACTCTCTCCTTCCGTGATTTGGCCTCCTCTTGAGTGTGAGTATGTGATCCATAGTCCCATGGTCTCGCTTCAAGCTGGCATGACCCTTTGCTCTGAGCCCTCTCATCTTTGCGAACAGGTTGACCGATGCATCCAATACAGTTGCATAGATCTTGGACATCACATGTCCAATCATGATAGTCATGTAGTTACTCGGGTCCATGGGATCCCCTACCTTGTGGAGGGGGGTGATGGTGTTGAGTGTCCAAGTGCGGGGGAAGCCAAGCAAACAGTGTCATTGAATAGCTTTGCTAGGATCGGGGCTAACGTGTCGATCCCATATGTGATAAACTCAGTGCATAGCCCCTCGTGATCCTTAGCTCAGTCATTGTGCAGTTTCAATATGTCGCATCCTTGACTCCCCCTCTGGTGAACAACGTGCAAGTGGTGGGACGAGGTGTGTGTATGAGGTCTGGAGTGGGCTAGTGTGGGACATCATATAGATGGTGTGCATACGTGTGCCAGACTCTCGTGTCGGTGAGGGGTGATGGGGACCTACGCTCAAGGAATCTTCGCCAAAAATCCTTAGAGTTGTTGCTGTACATGCAGCAGCTCCTCCTCATTTTGATGAAGAAATGCCTGCTTCTTCCAACGTACGAGACGTCGGTACTTGCGTACCGTGTCTGGTGTGTTCGGGAGGTGACATCTGGTTTCAAGTCGGAGCTGTCGGCGATAAGCCTTGCACTCCGCATCGTACCAATTGTTGCAAGGTACAGAACCAAGAGATGGTGGTCTAGTGGACCGTGTGGTGTGGGGAAAGATTTGGAGGGTAGCCTCGTGGAGTGTGCGACTAATGAGGGTAGCACGGTCCTCTATGAGTGGTATGTGATCGATGTAGGTTAGGAGTCTATTTAGGCGTCCAGAGTAGGCTGGTGAGAGGTTGTGATCAAAGTGTATGTCGTGGTAGGTGTCGTGCTTCCTATGTGGTGTGTGTGGTGTGGCTAAGCGTGGGGTGGCAATAGTGAAGAATAGGTATGTGTGATCAGCTCTTGGAGGGAGTGGTGCTACGGTGAAGTCAGTGATACATGAAGTGAAGGTAGGGGATCCCATGATGTAATCTACTACACTAGTGCCCCCCCCATGTGGGAAGCAAGTAAAACCACCTGAGGAGGGCCATAGGTCGAGCCCGTTGTAGATGATGAGATCATGCATCCTGCCCAAATCAAGGAGCGCGTGTCCATATGGTGTAACAGGCTCGTGTCGGTCTGATGAGGTCCTGGTCATACCTGCTCCGTCGAGGTCCATGTCTGGTAGCATGATAGAGTCGTCTCGGAAGTCCAGGAGTGGTGCCTGTCGCGTACTTGTCATGGCGTTAAAGTCCCCAACAAGGAGAACTTCCCCGCGGGCTGAAAGGTCTAGGATATCTTGATGTAAGGGTGCATATGCATATGGCGATGTCTCACCCTCTTCTCGTGCCACTTTGGCGAAGTGGGATGTGTCTGGCGAGAAGTAGCATATTGCTATGAAAAGGTCATGGGTGTCTGTGCGTCGGATCCGGATCCACATGAATCGGGAGTGTGCGTCCTTCCTCTCAATGGAGATGGCTCCAGCGAGGGAAGACCTGTACAATACTGCGACCTCGCCTGATCCTCGGACTCCTCCTGTATCCCTCGTCTCATCCCTGAAGGCTGACTCCCATGTGTAGCCACTGACTATCGGTAGTGGACGCTCTGGGCTTTGGTGTGTCTCCGTGTAAAAGACTATGTCTCGTCTTGTATAAGACTCCGAGAAGTCCCCTGGGTTTGACCATAAGGTACCATTACAGTTCTAAATGGTGTAGTCTAGGGTCTCAGAAACCTGAGTCTCATAGGCCCCGTCCCCCTAGGGGGTACGGGTGGGAGCCCGACGGGTGCCGGTCAACAACCTACCATCTCAGACCACGGCCCATTTCCCCTCCTTGCGGGCAACATCCCGCCGCTGCAGAAGAACTCGTCACTCCTCAATCTGTAGCGGTGTCAAATCCTCGTCCATGGACAGGGTGGGATGCTCTCGTAGAGAGGCTCGGCGTTGGAGTGTCGCTAGTCGAGCATGTGAATCTTCGAAGCGAATGACTAGGGGCTGCTCTTGGTTGGGATCTCTCCCAACACGCCATGCTCCCTCTATGCCATGATCGGGGACCCCCATGGTGGTGGTCACAAAGGTGATCGCCTCCATGGGTGTCGTAGTGGTGCTGGTGTTGTCTCGCGTGATCCCTCGTATCCGGATGTTGAGGGCCTTCGAAGCCCTCTGCTGCTGCTCCTGTATGGCGGCTGAAACGGTTGCCTTTGTGGGCTCCCGTTTCGCCACGTCCACCCATCTAGTCGTCTCTGCTATAGCCGAATGTATTGTGGCTGTGTGCCTCCATCTCTATGACTGGGGTGCCTCCAGGCGCTGCTCTGAGGGTCCTGAGCTCCTCTTGAAGTTGTGTGATGTCGTGTTTGAGTCCGTGGATAAGGGTGCCCTCCTCGTGTATAATGCGGGCCTGCTCCTGGGTGTATCGAGCCTGCTCCTGGGTGTAATGTGTCAGCTCTACTTGACGGGCGCGGATGCTGTGTATCTCAGCCAATAGGGAGTCCCAAGCATCTGGCGGGGGCCTAAGATGTCCTGGTCCAGGTGGGAACTGGATCTCGAGAGGGGTTGGAATGAAGGTGGGCTACTGAGGTTGTACTGAGGGTGGGGACAGCATGATCTAGGCGGGGGAGTGATATGTAGGAGTAGCGAGGCCGGACGAGGTGATGAAGGGTGGCTGACTGAGAGGTAGAGGTGATTTGAGGGGAAAGTACTGTGGAGCTGTGGCTGGTGGGGCCAGTGGTGAGGCTACTAGAGAAGAGACCTGTGATGATGATGCAAGAGAGGGGGAGGAGAGAGGTGGCGTAGATAATGAGACGGATGATGGTGGTGAAATAGTGGTGGTAACCATAGAGATCGAGGATGTGGTGAGTGGCATGGTGGGCCCCCTTTCTTTTGGGCCGTGGTGTTGTCCATTGTCAAACCGCTCTGGTTGCTGCGTTTGTTGAAGTCCTCCAGATTGAGTTGCTTTTGTGTTTTCGCCTTGTCACTGTTCCCCTTCCCCATCTCCACGCGTATGCAGATTTGGATCGAGGGGTCTCCCGCCTAGTCTCCTGTCCTCATCCCCCTGTTCCCTTCATTGTGGGGGCAAAGAAGGGACTGCAAGAGGTCGAAGTTGCTTTTTTTTTTTTTTTGGGTGGGTGTTTTGGGTGGACCAAAAAAAAAAAAGGGGGGGGTGTTAGCGAGGGGGTACGGAGGGGGTAGCGGGGGGTTAGCGGAGGGGGTAGCGGGGGGTAGAGAGGGGTAGCAGAGGGGGTAGCGAGAGGGGTAGCAGGGGGTAGCGAGAGGGGTAGCAGGGGGGGGTAGCGAGGTAGCGGGGGGTTAGCGAGAGGGGTAGCAAGGTAGCGGAGGGGGTAGGTAGCGAGGGGTAGCGAGGGGGTTAGCGAGACAGAAAGAAAGAAAGAAATTTTATTAGAGTCTTCGAAAGACCGATGGGTCTATGAGACTGAAAGAAAACCTGATACAAATCATAGTAAGGGTGGAGCTACTGAAATGAGCATCATCACCCGTGCTGAATCCTAAGTCTGATCATACATAATCAAATACATCTGGATGTAACAATGAAAAGAAGAGGATTGGGGCGGAGCGGAATTCTCTGTATGTCATGTCGCCCTGGCTGGTGCATAGTCAGTGATGGGACACTGGTGCCCGTCAAGGGGTGCTGTGCGTCTCGGTCTTCGAGACGAGGCTTGACGCAAGGCCAGAGCCACTGTGACTCCCGTGGGATGTATCCCGGGTCTAAACAATGATAGGAGGTCCCTCAAAGTGATCTGTGTGTCCCCTCAATGTCTCGTGTGTCGTGCTGCGGTTGTCGGGTTGGGGTCTCTGTCACGTCTGTTGCTATAGATTGGACGATCAATGTCACTCGATGGGAAGAACTCTGTGATCCTGCTCAGAGAGGTGTCTGATGATGTGGCCAAACCCTGTCGCCTGAGTAAGTACTCTTTGTTGTCGGACCCCCTCGTGAATGGTCACGAGGCATCTCTTGTCTGGGTAGGCGAGGAATTTGGAAAGGAGCCCGGAGCCGTCTTTGAAGAGGCAATGGTAGCGACCTTGGATCTCGTAGTACACTGGGCACCTGAAAATAAAATGCTCCTCCAACTCAACCTCCTGACAGTCGCACAATATGCATAAGCGATGCTCCCTAGGAATCCCCTCTGCTCTGCCGCTCTCTATGCGGAGGCGGTGTGATGATACCCGAAACTGTTCGATGGAGATCCGTTATGAGTGAGGCATATGAAGCTCAGTGTACCTCGGTGGTGTGATGAATCCCTCCTCTGAAATACGAAGACAGTAATCTCTGTAGAAACTCAGCTTCATTGGAAGCTTCCTTGGCTCCAACCAGGTCCTAAAGGTGTGTAGCTGTAGGAGATCCTCTCGAATGACTTGGTTGGTGTGTGGCCCAATCGGGATGGTGGGTGGGAGTATCGGAGGGGCATCTAAACTATACTGAAAAGGAGGTATTCTATCGACTTGGAACCCTAGTCTCACAAACCATCTGTGAGTCCGTGCATACTAGCATCGCTCGTCTCCCTCTGTTGCCAACCTCATGGAGGAATCGAGAGCCAACCATGGCAACCTCTGCCTCCCTGATGTGTAGTCCCCATATGATCTAACTCGGTGTAGATATGTGATGGTCTAAAAGGCTGCATCTAGCTGGAGTGGAGAAGCACGAAACTTGGCCTGAATGATGTGATGTGGTATAGACGGTTTCCCCTGGATCATCCGTGAGAGCATAAGGATCTGCAAGTGCTCCACCCGTGTCCACTCTATCTCTGACATGTCAGGCCCCCAACAAGGGCTGCCATACATACCGGCTGGTCGGACCAAGGAGTCGAAGAGAAGAGCCTTGGTCCGAGGGTCCTAGAAGTGGGAGTGGAAGCATTGTCTCTCTAGCCGAGCCAGTGAGGCGTATCCCCAACTCAATCTGGCTTGCATCGCTGGTCTCATCATGAAAATTGGGCCGGAGAAGATGACCCCCAAATAAGTGTATGAGGATACGATCTCAACTGGTGACCCATCGAAAGTGAACTGCTTCCGTTGCATGTTTGCTCAAGAGGTGTTAAAGATCATGACCTTGGTCTTGCCAAGGTTGACCTCCAAATCATGGGATAAACAAAAAGCCTGCAGTGCATCCAAGTGTCGTTGGAGCCCCTCGGGTGTGGACGACAAGAGTGCCACGTCATCTGCATAAAGAAGAATCCTGATGATGATCCCGGCAAGTGAGCAACCGGTCCCTCCGAACGCCCCCATGAGAGTCTCAAGCTCATCGATGTAGAGGCCAAATAGGGTTGGTGATAAGGGACAACCCTGTTTGACCCCTATGGTACTCAAGATCTCATCTGTCCAACCTGCGCCTGTTTGAACTCGGCTTGAGACTCTCATAAAGTGCCATGACTGCCTAGATGATCTCCTGCAGATGCTAACATCCTCCAGCTGTCCTCGATAACAGGTGAACAACCTGGAGTCTTCCAGCAACCATGCTCTTAGGCTCTGTTTCAACCCATCCTCCCTTTGGCAAGGCGTGCAACCGCACAACAATCTCAAAAAATCAAATGTAGTCTTGTTATGTCCCCCTCTAAGCCATGGCATCCAGTTGACTCTGAATCCATAGGTATTGTCAAGGAATCCTCCTTCATGTTAGTAATACCAGCCAAGTGCTCGATCCTCTAAGAGCGATATCTGATCAATGTCTGTGAGTAGATCGGAGAGGCGTGCAGAGAGAGAGAGAGAGAGAGAGAGAGAGAGAGAGAGAGAGAGAGAGAGAGAGAGTTTATTAAAGTCTTTGAAAGACCGATGGCTCTATGAGACTAGGAAATCCTGGTACAAACGAGTTGTGAGGGTGGAGCTACTAAACAAGCATCCACATCAATGCAAAATTGCAAAATGCTAGTACTAAGTACTAAGTACAACATAGTCATGTCAGTGGTCGACTACATATCAATCTCATCATCATCAAGACATTAGGGTGGATGAGGCAATGGAGGCATGATAGCGGCGATAGAGTGCTGTTGCCCGCTCACAGGTGTGGCCCAATGACGTCTCCTGGTCATAACTCTGCGCTCAACACGGGCTACAGTAACCCTTGTCAGCCGGCGGGCTCAGGCTCTGAATAGGGAGGGGATATCCCCAAGTGTAATCTGTACGTCAACCCTTTGTCTGAGTTGTCGAGTTAGTGGCTCTGGGTCACGATCATGTCGAGGCCTCGTCTCGTAGGGGTCCATGTGATCTGGCAGGAAGAACTCCGTGATAGCACTCTGAGAGGGATTTGCCAAGGAAGAAGCCTGCTCCTATCTTTGTGATTGAAGTAGCCTCTTTGGTGACTGACTACCTCATGAATGAAAGCCGCCAAGCATCTTTGGTCTGGATAGGAGAGGAAACCCCAGAGCGATCTCTGAAGAGGCATCTCTGAAGAGGCAGTAGAAACGCCCTCGGATCTCATAGTAAACAGGACACCTGAAGATGAAGTGCTCCTCCTTCTCAACCTCGTGTGTGTCACATAATGTGCATATGCGCCTCTCCCTGGGTAGGCCCTTTGCTCCGCCGCTCTCGATACGGAGTCTATGTGAAGAGACCCAAAACTGCCCAATAGAGATCTTCAATGAGTGGGGTAAGTGGATCTGCGTGTATCCTGGTGGGTCAATGAAACCCTCCTCTATGATATTTAGGCAGTGATCCTTGTAGAAGCTGAGCTTCATTGGAAGCTCGCTCGGTCCCATCCAGGTCTGGAATGTGTGTAGCTGTAACAGATCCTCACGGATGACCTGGTTGACCTCGTGTGACAGGAGAGAGAGAGAGTGAGAGAGAGAGAGAGAGAGAGAGAGAGAGAGAGAGAGAATTTATTAAAGTCTTTGGAAGACCGATGGGTCTATGAGACTGTGAAAAACCTGATATAATGAGCTGTGGTAGTGGAGCTACTAAACGAGCATCCACACCAATGCAGAATGCAAAAAATGCAAAATGGTAGTACTAAGTCCTAAGTACAACATAGTCATGTTGATAGTCGACTATATATCAATCTCAACATCATCGTCATCATCAACATCATCATCATCCTCATCCTCATCATCAGTAGCGAAAAATCAGGATGGATGAGGCAATGGAGGCATGAGGTCAGCAATAGAGCGTTGTTGGCCCATCAAGGGTGCAATCCTGATACATCTCTTGGTCGTACCTCTGCGTCTAACCAGGGCCACTATGACCCTCGTCGGTCGGGCTCCGATCCTAAACAAGGAGGGGATGTCCCCAAGTATGATCAGTGTGTCAACCCTCTGTCTGAGCTGTCGGGTCACAAGCTCCGGGTCACAGTCATGTCGAGGTCTCGTCTTGTGGGGGTCTATGTGATTTGGTTGAAAGAACTCCGTGATAGAGCTCTGAGAGGTATCAATCGAGGAAGAAGTCTGCTCTCGTCTCCGTGCTTGGAGTATCCTCTCGCGGTGTCTAAGCATCTCATGAATGAAACCAGCCAAACACCGTTGGTCTGGGTAGGAGAGGAGACGGGCCAAAACCCCATAACTATCTTTGCAGAGGAAGTAGAAACGCCCTCGGATCTCATAGTAAACAGACACTTGAAGATGAAATGCTCCTCTGTCTCAACCTCCTGCATGTCACACAGTGTGCATATGTACCTCTCCCTGGGTAACTGCTTTGCTCTGCGGCTGTCAATACGAAGTTTGTGTGAAGAGACCCAGAACTACTCAAGAGAGATCCTCAGCGAGGGGGTACGTGAATCTGCGTGTATCCTGGTGGATCAATGAAACCCTCCGTTGTGATATGTAAGAAGTGATCTCTGTAGAAGCCCAACTTCACTGGAAGATCACGGGCCCAACCAAGTCCGGAATGTGTGTAGCTGTAGTAGATCCTCACGGATAACGTGGTTGACCTCGTGTGATAGGAGGGGAGAGAACGGAGCATCCATGTTGCACTAGAATGGAGGTAGTCTGTCCATGTGGAGCCCTAGCCCCTCAAACCATCTCTCTATGCGTGCATACCAGGATCTCTGGTCTCCCCCTGCTGCAAGTGCCATAGAAGAGGACAATGCTAGCCATGGTATCCTGCTACGCCTAGAGGTGTAATCCCCATACTCCTTGACCTGGTATAGATACGTGATGACCTGAAATGCAACGTCTACCTGTAATGGGGGTGACCCAAACTCCGCCCGAATGATTTGGTGAGGAACGGATGGCTTACCACGGATCATCCGTGATAACATGAGAACCTGTAGCCGCTCCATCCTGACCCACTCTGTATCCGACAAGTCTGGCCCCCAGCATGGACTGCCATATATCCCTGTTGGGCGGACCAAGGAGTCAAAAAGCAACCCTTTGGTCCGTGGATCTTGAAAGTGAGAGCGGAAGCATTGCCTCTCTAGTCTAGCCAATGAAGCATATCCTTTGCTTAGACGTATGCATCGCGGGTCTCATAGTGAAGATGGGTCCGGAAAAGACAACACCAAGATAAGTGTATGATGAAACTACCTCAACAGGGGACCCATCAAATGCAAATTGCTCCTGGCACATGACGGTTCAAGACGTATTGAAGATCATAACCTTGGTTTTACCTAGGTTGACCTTCAAAACATGAGACTCACAAAAGGACTGTAGTATGTCAAGGTGTCTCTGGAGCCCCTCTGCTGAGGAAGACAAGAGAGCCATGTCATTTGCGTAAAGCAGTATCTAGATCAGCGTGCTTGCGAGAGAGCAACCTACCCCCCCTTGTGTTTGCATCACTGTCTTGAGCTCGTCAATGTAGAGGCAAAACAAGGTAGGTGATAATGGACACCCTTGTTTGATCCCGATAGTGCTCATGATCTCGTCTGTCCATCCAGATCCTGTCCGGACTTTGCCTGAAACTCGCTCATAAAGTGCCATGATAGCCCAAATGATCTCCTGGTCATAACACAAATCTTGTAGGCGTCGTATGAGGCGGGCTCTCGAAACTGTGTCAAATGCCTTGCAGAAATCCACAAAGCAACAATAAGTCCTCTGCTTCCGTGCCCTCGCCTCCTCAATGATACATCTGAACGCAAGAATGTGGTCCATGGTCCCATGATCCCGCCTGAAACCGCGGCCTGTCCTGTTGCTCTAAGTCCTCGACACTCTGTAAACCTGCTGACCTCAGATTCAAGTACTGATGCATAAATCTTGGACATGACATGTCCAATCATAATGGTCTTGTAGTTCTTCGGGCTCATGGGATCCCCTGCCTTGTGAATGGGTGAGATAGTGTTAATGGTCCAGGTGCGTGGAAACCCCAAGCAAACAACTTCATTGAATAGCTTTGCTAAGATCGGGGCTAGGAGGTTAATCCCATATGCAATGAACTCATTGCATAATCCCTCGTGATCCTTCGCTCGGCCATTATAAAGTTTCATTATGGCATTCTTTACCCCCCCTAGTGAAGAGGGTGCAGGATGTGGAGCGTGGCATGTGTGATATGTTAGGGACTGGCTGATTTGGGATATCATAGAGTGTGCGTGCATAATCAAACCACACCTGAGTGTCAATGAGTGGTGAGGGGGATTGTCCCTCTAGAAATCTCCGCCAAAAGTCCTTAGAGTTGTTACCAAACATAATGTTCAGTAGCTCCTCCTCGTTCCGGCACACAAAGTCAAGTTTCTTCCTGCGTACCAGTCGACGGTACTCGCGTAGCGTCTCTGGTTCGCTCATAAGATTGTTTTTGGATTTGAATCTGAGTTGACAGCGTAAAGCCTTACACTCATCATCGTACCAGCTATTACAAGGTACGGTCCCAGAAGGTGGTGGGCGGGTGGTGTGGGGGAAGGCGTGAAGAGCAGCCTCGTGTAGTGAGCGGGTGACTAGGGCAGCACGGTCCTCTAATAGGGGTATAAAGTCAATGTATGCGAGAAGTATGTACAGACGGCTAGAGTAAGTAGGTGAATGATCGCGATCAAAGCGTATATCATGGTAGGTGGAGTAAGAACTCAACAGGGTAGAAAGTGTTGTGCGGCAGGGGGTAGAAATGCTAAAGAAAAGATAGGTATGATCAGCCCCTGGAGGCAGAGGTGCTACGGTAAAGTCAGTGATGCGAGATGTGAAGGCAGGGGATCCCATGATGTAGTCCACAACATTGAAGCCTCCCCCATGTGGAAAGCACGTGAAGCCACCTGATGCAGGCCATCTGTCAAGACCATTATAAATAATGAGATCATGCATCCTGCCGAGGTCTAATAGGGCCTGCCCATAAGATGTGAACGGTCCTCGTCTGTCAGCCGAAACTCGTAGCATACCTGCCTCCTCAAGGTCAATGTCTGGTAGAGAGAGAGAGAGAGAGAGAGAGAGAGAGAGAGAGAGTTGTGATTTGGCCTCTATTTGGTTGTTAATGTGTCTACTAGAGATTTCATGCTGTTATAGAAAATCAGAAGAGAATATTAGTTGCTATTCCTAAAACTGAATTGCAGATATTTCAAACTGAAGTTGATTAATGCTAGTGGCTTTTTTGTTTGCTACTGAGTCTGATGTAGGCATGAAAAAATGGCTGGATTCATCCTCTTGTATTGCTTGCGTAATGTCAGTAAATCTGTATGTATCTGTCTTTTTTTCTTGCTAACAAATTTTTATCTCAGATTTGGTTTCAATTGCCTCATTCGATATGGTGCCAAGCACCTTCACAAAGAGTACCATAGTATTTGTAAAGTGCTTCAGTGGAGCATACTCCATTCTCAACACAGACATGAGCAATACTGAACGGTCATTTTGTAAGCTCCCTTCTTTTTGGAAGCCAGCGGATGGTCCTGGTCTCTTTCTTGATGTCACTGGGAAACCTCGTTGGAAGCCTCTGGCAGAATGGACTATGAAGTTGTTGGGGCGTTTTTTATCTGAGGGAGTTCTACAAGTTGAAGGTCTCCTTACTACGTCTTTTATATGGGCTGTTGGCAGCCTACTTTGCTTGGGGGACAGCTCTCTGCAAAAGGTCGTTATTCATCTTCTCTGTTATATGTGGCCCCATTCTTTAGATGCTATGGGATCAAGAAACATGACTAAAAGTTCTGTACTTGCATGATCTCTATTCGTGATATCATTAGTCATGACTTGCTCTGGCTGCAGACCTGCTTTGAACTGTTGCGGGTAGTGATCCCAATTGTTGATATTGAAGCAGTACCAGCTGAGAAAATTATTATTTCCATTAGTGTTATCCTCTCTCTGGAAGATGAAGAATCAAACTTACTAAGGTAATTTGCCAGATACTTCAGCCCAGGTTCAGTTTGAGATGGCTATTCTATCTGCTAGATACTTTCCATGCAGTAAATTGAATCAAAGACACATTGAACAAACGCCAATATAATGAGTTCGGACAGTTTTAAAGGATTGAATGCACACTTGAGTTCATTTTCTTGCCAGATACTACAATTTTTTCTTGTTTCACAGGAATGCTGCATATGAGTCAGCCATTGGTTCATGCTTGTGTGCTCTATTTACCTCGATTCATAAAGAAACTGTTGAATCAATTGCTCAGAGATTTCTGGAGGTTCTTCCACGAACAATTGGGAATGCAAAAAGTCGGGACCTCAAAGTGGATACTTGCTTCTTGCTCTGATGCAGCTTAATTTTTAGAATGTGCTTTGTCAATTAACAGCAAATGTACTAGTTATTTGGGTTCTAACTTACTCTTTGTCGTGCTTCTTTTTTAGGTTGCCATGTGCCTTGGTTTTGAACAGATTGTGAAGTATTGCCCACCCTTCTTTTGGAAACTGGACGATTTTCTGCAGCTTCTCTTTGTACCAGATATTAGATCCCATGTCGGCAGATGCATGCAACAAGTCTCAGATGTGCTCGACTTCATGAAGGTTGCAAATTTTTTTACTGCACTCGCTGCTAATGAGGATGAATCTGCGTCAGAATTGCAAATGGAGCAAGTAAAGGCTTGTACAGAAAGAGTGCAGGTTTCGGACTCTGCTGACAGGATAGGTGGAAAAAGAAAGATTGACAATGGTGAGTATACAGTTGCAAAAAGGATCAAGCTTGATCTAAATAGACAACTTGAAGGCAGGTTAATTGATACATCTCTGAATGTCTCCTTTGAGGGACATTCCCTCGATGATTTTTCAATTCCTGGGAAATCTGTAATGGATAATTCAGGCTTTCCCAGCTTAAGTGACGAGAAAATATCCTGTGGAATTTTTCTCCATAAAAGATTGTTGGGCATCATCAGTGCCTTAGCACCAACTAGTCAGCCGTGCGAGGTTGACTTAGAAGGCATGCTTTCAGCCTTGCAAGTGCTTGCTCAAATATTTTCTGATCACCCAGATACATTGTGCTATCACAAGCTCATAACACAGATGGAGCTGTGGATTCCTTGGATCAGCTCCAAGGTTTGAAATCTTACTCAACTCATTAAAATTTTCAGGCATATCTAGAATATTGGTAACTTTGAACAATTGCCAGAAAAGTGATGCTTACTCTCTTTCTAGGTCTTGACTATACATAACATTTAATCAAACTTTGTATTCAGGCACAAACTGGGAGTTTATCAATGTTCCAACTATCGATCTTTTTGGAAGGGCTGGACAAGCTATTTGTTAAAGGTGGGATTTGGGTCTTAAATCTGTTAATGCACTGCCTCTTCTTTTCCGCTCTAGTCTTCTTCATGTGGACTGGTCCCATCATCTTTAGTGTAGTCAGACGTGTGTATAGAAGGTTTCAAACATCACAGCATGAGTGTAAGTTTTTTAGTACAAAATTTCCAAGAAATTACACGTAAGTTTCGAAGGATCTTACAGGTGTACAAGCAGTATTTCAAGCGTCTGGAATTATGAATGGGCTACTCGAAATTTTACAACTTCCATGGTCCATACTACCTTGTGGTCAACAAGAAGTTATGCAGAATGTTAAGCACACTGCAGTGGCTATTGCTTTCAAACTTGAGATGAAAAGTGTTGAGTTAGATTTGAAGCTTGTATTCCATCTGGCTTTGAAAGATGAGGATGCTTCTCTACGCTGTAAAATGGTCTCAACAATTCCACATGCAGCAGCTCATCCAGGGCTTGTGAAATGGAGAGAATTTTGTGAAACTTTAGGGTAAGTTTGCATGTGCATTGTTAGTTGAACTGCAGGGACAATATGCGCTGTGTATGGGGCTCTTGTCTCGTACTTTTAAGCTTTTAAATTTTTTGAGTATACAGAATGGAAGCTGGATAATGTCTTTCTTCCTCAAGAAAAAAATCTCTTATATTAATGCTTTGAAGAGGTAACTGGATAAATTCAACTGGTGAATTGATTTTTTAACCACCTGACTCTTTTTGCATGACAAGGCATCAAGTTGAATGTGCAATAATATCAGTAATGTTCAACTGTACAGAAGATTATGTTCAGATGCATCTCCCCTGGTCCGTGAAGCGGTTGCTCAAGCTTTGGGACGCATGGCATGTGCTGGTAGTGTTGGGACATGGAACAGGATAGAACACCCTCCTATGGAGTCACCAGCTGCTGCAACAAAAGCTTTATGTTGTCCAATGTGTGATATCAAAGAAGCAAGTCAAGCAGCACATGATTTTCATTTGAGTGGTGCAGATGAAAGCCATCTTCCTGTCAATTTATGGCAGCCCTTGTTCTCACGGTTTCTATTCGAGGAGGCATCAGAGCAGGTGCAAGTGGCCTTTATAATGAGCATGTCTCGCATTTTGCTGCATATACCTCAAAGCGACCTGCTTGCAACAAAAGATGATTGGATGAAATGCCTTGATGTTTTGCCCATGCATGCTAACAGAGCTGTGAGGAAAGCTTTTTGTTTTCAGATACGGTGTTTCTTCCAGGTCCATGTTCTTCGAGGATTATTTGGCGATGATGATGGCAGTGACAGTGCTAGTAGGGAGCTTGAAGTGTTGGGCAAGCTAAAATATGCACTGCTCGCAACAGAAAATCCCGATCTTCTCGAAAGTCTGCTTGAGATGATCGCAGAAATTGTCCTTGCTGCTTGTGACCGCCAGCAATTATTCTTCTTCTCATTTGTTCTACTCCTTGAGCAGCTTGATAGTAAATATCCATCTGTGCAAGTCACCACTGTCAGACTACTACGGAAGTGTGCTTCTCTTAATGGGAAGGAAGGAGAATCTGGCAGGATCCAGCTTATGCTAGATATTATACAAGAGGAGTTGTTTGAATATCTTAGTGGGCGGCTTGTCTCTCGGCCTGATATTGTCAAAAATTTTGCTGATGCTGTTCTGGGCTTGCAGCCTGTACACCTTGTCAGACAGATGGTACCTATTGTGCTTCCCAAACTTGTGATTCAGCAACAGCACAACAATGATGCCCTCAACATTCTTCATGAGTTAGCAAAGCAGTTAGGGACAGAGTTGCCTTTGTTACTGTTGGAATGGTGCCATAAAGTGTTATCAGTTCTATTATTAAAAGCTGATGGGAAGGAACTGATGGCTGCACTGCAGTTCTATGAGGCACAGGTTGGTTCTGATACTCGAGAGATTTTTTCTGCAGTGCTGCCAGCTCTGCTGGATGAGCTTGTTTGGTTTCTAGGAGATACAGCCACTGAAGATGCAATCAGAAGGTAAGTGAAAATTTTTAACACAAGCATGTTTGGACTGTTTGTAGGACCCTGAACACAATGACTTAACGAGGCAGAAAAACATGTGGAGTTATGGAGCACCTCATTTCATGAATGGGCTTAGCTATTCCATTTCAAAGTTTGTTTACAAAAAGGAACATTTAACTACGTCTACTGACTCCATTTTTCTTTTGTTGGATTACTTCATAGGTCAGCAAGAGTTGCACCAATGATTCAAGAAGTTGCTTGCATTGTATCAGGGTCTGATGACGTTCCAGGTTTTCTTAAAACACACTTTGTGGGTCTTCTCAACGGTATTGATCGGAGAATGCTGAAAGCTCTAGATTTTGCCTCACAGAAACAGGGTTTGAGATGCATTGATCAACTGATGGAAATGATAGGGCCGCATCTCAGTGCTTTCGTACCTAAAATAATGGTTCTACTAACACGAGCACTGCAGGAACCAGCTCTTCAGCATGAAGGGTTACGGGTATGGTTATCTTTTGTGCAAAAACTTGCCCAAGTATGTCCATCCAACCTCAAGGGTGTTGCAAGCCAGATTGCCGTTGCAGTTATGCCATGCCTAGAAGGACAGCAGGAAGAAACGTGCTCCATTCTGGGTGCTGTGGTTGAAGTGCTGGAGGAACTTGTTGTGACAAACAGGAGCATCCTTGATGACCAAGCAGGTGAGCTTCCACTTCTGCCTAGTCTGCCTGAGCTAGCAAAGGTGAATGCAGTGCTGCAGGAGGCTCGGGGGATGGCAAGTTTGTGTGATCAACTCAAGCGAGCTGCTGAGGGACTGCGCCATGAAAATATCAGTGTACGTTTAATGGCTGCCAGTGAGCTAAAGAAGTTGATGACATGCAGGAGAAAAGATGTCATGGCTATGGTACTGGGGGAGTCCAATTCAGACACAACAGTCCTCAGCCATCTAATTATGTCTCTGTTGCAGGGATGTGCTGAAAGTTCTCGCACTTCAATTAGTGAAAAGTTCAAGCTGTTTTGTGCAGAGTGCTTGGGTGAGCTTGGAGCAGTGGATCCAGTAAAGTTAAATTTAAATCTTTGTGCCCAATCCAAAATTGAACGAACTGATGATGACCTTGTGGTTGAACTGATAGATAAACACTTGGCCAGAGTCCTGCGAGCAGCATCGGAGACAGATGTTCAAGATGCTGCTGCATTAGCTATTCAGGAGTTGCTTAAGCTAACGGGTTGCCGAGCAGCATGTCTAGGTGTCTCAGTTTTCGCATCTTCCAGTGTCCATGAAGGGGAGAAGCGAGCTGACTTTGGGGATGGTTCAAGTGCTGCATCTGCGACAGCTGAGAGAGGGCTAAAAATTTGGAGTAGGTTCTCAGCCGATGTCAAAGATATCATTACTCCATGTTTAACCTCAAAGTACGTCCTAAAACAAAACACTACTCAAATCGCTTCAGGCTCCATTTTCCGTCCTGGCATGTCTTTTAGGCGTTGGATGTATTTATGGGTCAGGCGGCTTGTATTGTTGTCAGCAGGCCCAAGATCACCTATTTTCAATGCATGCAAAGGTGTTTTGAGGCATGACATGGATACAGTATTATATCTGCTTCCTTACTTAGTTCTGAACATAGTGTGTGATGGAACTGCCGAGGCTCGTGCCAGTGTAACAGATGAGATACTTTCTGTTCTTGCAGAAGCTGCATCAGTGGGAAACGAGGCCACATGTTCTGGTAATGGTGGAGAAGCAGGCTCTGGGAGCTGTTCTCGCAGTGGGTCTGGTCCAAGTGAAGTGAGCATTCAGGCTGTTTTCTCTTTACTTGATAACTTGGCCCAGTGGCTGGACGAGAATAAGCAAGAGACTGCTCTTTTGCAAGTAGCGGAGGCTGTCGGACACAGAAAAGGATCACAGAACAGTGTTGACATAGCCATAAATCAAGATGCTGGACAATCTCACACCGTTTCTCAGTATAAACATGTTTTTCAATTGTTAGATGCTATTCCTAAGACAGCTCTTGCAGGTGCTTCTTTTCGATGCCAAGCCTATGCTCGAGCTTTGCTTTATTTTGAGTCTCATGTTCGCCTGAAGTCAGGTGCCTTGAATCCAGCTGCAGAGAGGAGTGGAATCTTTGAAGATGATGACATCAGTTTCCTTTTGGGTGTATACAGTGGATTGGATGAACCTGATGGACTTTCTGGTTTCTCCAGGTTGCATAAGTCGCTTAACTTACAGGACCAAGTGCTTATAAATGAGAAAGCTGGAAACTGGGCTGAAGCTTTGACTTGTTGTGAACAGGCATTGCAGATGGAGCCTAAAAGTGTTTCAAGGCATTTTGGTGTCCTTAACTGCTTACTAAACATGGGGCATTTGCAAGCTATGGTCACTCATGCAGATGGGCTACTTTTACGATTTCCTGAGTATAAAAGGGAATGGAGCATGTGGGGTGTACAAGCAGCTTGGAGGCTTGGACAGTGGGGCTTACTTGATGAATACCTTCATGGGGCTACAGGTGATGAATGCAAAGGTGGCATAACTGACAGTAATGATTTTTTTGACATAAGCATGGCAAAAGCTTTGAAAGCCCTTCAGACGAGAGATTGCCATGCATTTTCTGAATATATGATCCAGTCCAGACATGCATTACTGGCTCCACTGGCTGCCGCTAGTATGGAGTCTTACTCACGTGCATATCCCTTGATTGTAAAGCTGCATATGTTACATGAGCTAGAGAACTTCCAGGTTTTCCACATAGGGGAATCTCAGCTTGAGAATGGGACCAAGGGATGTATAGACAATTTGGATGGCAAGATGCAAGAAATGGTGGATGGCTGGGAGGACCGCCTCAGGGTAACACAACCATCTTTGTGGACCAGGGAGCCGATCTTAGCACTGCGAAGGTCGATTTTTACTGCTAGCAACATGCAACAACACTTCGGTAATTGCTGGCTCCAGTATGCAAAACTTTGCCGTGCGGCAGGCCATTATGAAACTGCAAGCAGAGCAATTTTGGAGGCTCAGTCATCTGGGGCTCCCAATGCTCATAGAGAGTTGGCAAAGCTGCTGTGGGACACAAAGAAAAGTCATCGTGCTATAGCTGAGCTTCAGCAGGCCCTTGCAAAAGTGCCAGTGCAGGTTCTTGGTGCTGCAAGAGAAGCTGCTCTTGGTGGTCTTTTGTATATTCCTTCAGGTTGGGCTCCAGATCAAGAAGCATCTCTCCTTACACAGTCACGGAGGGACGAAAACTTGGATGCAGCTAAGACTTTGCTTCTACTTGCTAGGTGGGTCCACTGCACTGGGCAGAAGCAAAAGGAGCATGTTCTCAGCATGTATTCTCGAGTGAAAGAATTGCAGCCAAAATGGGAAAAGGGCTATTTTTTTCTAGCCAAATATTGTGATGACTTGCTAGTAGATGCTAGAAAGAGGCAGGAAGAAGCTCAGGAACAATTATTGGATAAGAGTGGGCTACCAGGAAAGAAGCGGCCAGTAGTGCCTACCACAAGTGCCAGCATTGTGGATGACAAAGCTTGGTGGACTTACCTACCAGAGGTGATTCTTTATTATGCAAAGGGCTTGCACAAAGGCCATCGCCGTTTATTTCAGGCATTACCAAGGCTGCTTACTCTGTGGTTTGAATTTGGGAGCAGCTATCATGGGGAAGCCTTGTCTTCAAACACGGCCATAAAGACGGTTCATGCAAGAGTATTTACACCTGATCACTAGCTTTGAATCTAACTCATGTTTTTCTGAGTTGGAGGTTGTAATAAATTGCATGAAAACTTACTTCTTTCATCTCTTTGTACAGGTCATGAGCATAATTCGGGGCTGTGTGAAAGATCTTCCAACGTATCAGTGGTTGACTGCTTTTTCACAGTTGGTATCCAGGATTTGTCATCAAAATGATGAAGTGGTTCGTTTAGTTAGGCACATAATCACAATTGTTTTGCAAGTATATCCCCAGCAAGCTTTATGGACAATGGCTGCTGTTTTCAAATCAACCGTGCCAACAAGATGTCAGGCAGCTGCTGAAATCCTCCAGGTTGCAAGGAATGGTTTGCGGCAGGACTCTGACAAGGTGTTGTTCTCTCAGTTTGCTGCATTAACAGAACAACTAATAAGGCTTTGCTTTCATGGAGGCACATCAAAGGCACGAACTCTTCGTTTGTCGGGTGAATTTAGCTATTTGAAAAGGATGATGCCTGTAGGGGTTATTATGCCAGTACAAAGGGCACTCACCGTCAATTTGCCAGCAGATGGGCTTACAAATGTAAGTTATAACCCATTCTCATCAGGACACTTCTCCTTCTCCACAATTTCTGGAATACGTGAGGAGGTAGAGATCTTAGCTTCTCTACAAAGGCCCAAGAAGGTAATGAAATAAAATGTAATTATTGGAAAACTCTAGTGCTTTCAGTATCTCTAACTTGGAAAACTCTAGTGCTTTCAATATCTGTAACTTGTGATGCGAAACTGGTTCTAGGTCGTTTTTCAAGGTAGTGATGGAACAGAGCACCCATTTCTGTGCAAACCAAAGGATGACTTGCGGAAAGATGCTCGTATGATGGAGTTTACTGCCATGATCAACCGGTTGCTTTCTAAGGATCCAAGAAGTAGGAGGCGAAAGCTATACATCCGCACTTTTGCTGTAATTCCCCTAACTGAAGATTGCGGAATGGTGGAGTGGGTCCTTCACACCAGAGGCTTAAGGCACATATTGCAAGACATCTATGTTTCTTGTGGCAAATTTGACAGGCAGAAGACAAATCCAACTATCAAACAGATCTATGATGAAAACCAGGGCCATGAGGTTGAGACATTCCGAACAAAAATCCTTCCCATGTTTCAACCCGTCTTTCACAAATGGTTTTTGAATACTTTTACTGAACCAGCTAACTGGTTTCGCTCTCGAGTTGCATATGCCCACACTACTGCTGTGTGGTCCATGGTTGGCCATATAGTTGGACTAGGGGATAGACATGGTGAAAACATTTTGTTTGACTCAACAACGGGTGATTGTGTGCATGTGGATTTCAGTTGTCTTTTTGACAAGGGTCTTCAACTGGAAAAGCCAGAACTCGTTCCTTTCAGGCTGACACAGGTCTGCCAGTCTTTTTCATCCTGCTCTATTGGTACAGACAAGATTTGTATTGTGGGTGAGGACATTTTCAAAATAAAAGTAGAGACTGCTCAGTTTAATTCTGTTTTTGTCTCTCTATGATCCTTTGCATCTATGTAGCTTGCCGTTTGTCTGTGTTTAATCTTTAAGTTCTCTTGAATGGTGATTGTGCAGAACATGATAGATGGGCTTGGAATCACGGGCTATGAGGGTGTTTTTTCCCGAGTGTGTGAGATAACCTTGTCTGTATTGAGGTCAAATCGTGAGACCCTCATGAGTGTGCTGGAGACATTCATTCATGACCCATTGGTGGAATGGACTAAGTCTCACAAGTCCAGTGGGGTTGAAGTGAAAAATCCTCACGCACAGGTAACAAAGAAGGGTTGGTAATGCAATTTTGACAACATAAGTTGATATGCAGCATGCCTCTGACTGAACCTTTATCTGCTATGTAGCGAGCAATATCAAATATCGAGGCAAGGTTGCAAGGCGTTGTTGTAGGAGTCGGTGCTGCACCATCTCTACCACTTTCGGTTGAGGGACAAGCCCATCGATTAATTGCTGAGGCTGTTTCTCATGAAAATCTGGGAAGAATGTACATATGGTGGATGCCTTGGTTCTGAACAAGAGAGGGAAAGCTAGACGTATATAAGCAGGTACAAAAAGAGATTGATCTTGGAGAGCTTGAGAAACTGTGGTTCCTTAAGGCGTAGCTGTCTGAAGGTGCCAGGTATGTTACATTGCCCAGCTATGGACTTGGCAAGACACCTACACCCACACCCCCAAGTGCTTTAATGTACAAGTATATCTTCACTCAAAAGGTACGGGATGTGGAATCAATCAAGATTTTACTTGTGCACTGTACCCTTCGGGACTCCTGACTTTTCTTACAGAGATAGGTAATGCTAGGATGTATATAAGCAGGGTTTAAAAGAGACAGTGATCTTGGGGAGCCTGAGAAACTGTGGTCCCTTAATGGCATAGCTGTTCAAAGGTGGCGTACCTGTTATAAAGCCTAGCTTGGACATGGCAGGCCACACACGACCCCCACCCCCACTCATGCATGTACATATTACATAGTATAATACATAAGAAGGTGCAAGTCTCTTCTCATATTTCCAAACAGATCATCTTGTTTTATTTTCTTTGGTTGAAACTACCAGACAGGCCTCTTATCTAGATGTTCAATATTGGAGCTTGTCATAACCACAATCAGAAACACAACAGTCTGCAATTGTAAATTTAATCACTTGGCTCACTATATATCTGAACTTCCTATCTAGGTGCTCGGAGTGGGCTTATGCTGGGGGATACCTTCTTAGTTTTCTATCCAAGGTGAGTCATGAACTAACCAGAGGTATGCTAACTCCTCACAGAGGACTCTTTTTTAGTAGGTTTTTACATTCCAAGGAAATGGTAAGCGATTTTCTGAACAAAGAGGTGGAGCCTACATATAGGCTGATTGGATGTAATGAAGTTGATTCACGTGCTGGTAAGGGGCATCCTTGAGAAAGTGCAAGAAACAGCAAGGACCAGTTATTGGTGTTGTAAGTCATCATTATGTAAGAGATGAGATTGCCTCTGATTTTCCTGCGAAGGGAGTTTGCTGACGTGCATTGACTATAGAAGAATATATCGAGGCCGTTTGTTGCACCTCTTCTCATTCAGGCAGGAAGCTAACTTGAGCTGCTGTTTTTGGATGCTGCTACTGTTGCAGGTTAAAGCAAATTGTCTTGGAAGGAAGCCTTGAGGATTACGATAGAAATGGTATATTGATACAGTAAAAAAGACAGCAGCTCGCCCAAGTGTTGCACAATAATATGGATCTAACATGTGCTGAAAGTATCATTACCCTTTGTTCAAGCAAAAATGCCATCACCAAATAGTGTTTACTATACTTTTCTTGGTTTTTTTGACTTATCCCAAGGATTCCAGAAAAATTGCCTGGAGAGTAATATAGATCGGCCATCATTACACGTCCCTCCCTTCAAGTCAGATTTTTAGTATGCTTTTACGAATGGTCTTACACGTAGGAGGCTTACATAGGGACTTGCATTACCTTGTCTGCACACGTGCATCCATGTTTGAGCATGTATCCACACAAGCTTTACTTACATGGCCTATATGTTTTGCTTGACGTCAATATTTAAACAATTGAAGTTATAACTTGCATATTGCTGCCTATGGCTAGTGCAATGCATTGAACAGTCTAAGCGATTAACTAAGCTTGAGATGTGTACGTATTAGTAAAGCACAAGATAAAATGCCATTACACCCCTAAAAGGCAATGCAATGCAATTACAACCGGGGAAAAGGCAGGAAAAGGGTATTGGACTTGGTCAAAGACTCGAAAGGTATAGAAGAACGTAATTCAACCAATGGGAACCAAGAGGCCACAAAGGAATTGCAACTAATCTAAAAATATTTGGGGTATTGCAATATTGCATTCATAAGAAAGTTTTAAGAGGCACCAACCTCATACTATAAAGAAGCTAGAGCCAACAAGAAATCAAGGAAGTTGTGGAAAACATAGGTCTATGTCACACATGGGAACTGTATAAATTTCCTAAAGGGAACACCAAATATGGAGCTATTGGAATATGTTGCCATAGGATAAACTCAGGTTGAAACCATTGACCATGCATAGGCTATATGGCGGTTGTGGTGTGCATCTAAATGGATTTGTGGGGAACTTAGTACTTGATCTCAAAAAGAAATTATATAGGTAATTCAAGCACATAGGGCATGTATACTAGAATATACTAGCATTTCGCCGATAAGGGTTTAAGAAATAGGAGTGCAAATACATTTCATGTGTAAAACTACTTGTCTTCTTTGTTGTTTTATACTCTTTATTAGAAGCAATTGCTTGGATATTGAAGTGGTTGCTTTAAGAAAAAGCATTCTAATTGCTAACATGTTTACCTTAAATTGATGGATGTTAGAGCACCAAGGACAATGTCAATTAGGTTGCAACAAAGTTGACATGTATTGCAAATCTCAAATAGGTGTAGATGCTTGTATTGTTGTATGCAATGGGTCACAAGCATGTATAATCATGTAATCTTCATGTAAACCTCTTTATAACTTACTAGTGTCTTTGCATATTCCATAAATTTATGACTGCTTTTGGGATCTATTAGTCGTTATGTCTTTCTTTGATCTAAAGTTGCATCTTGTCTCTTAGTGTCAATGCAAGCGCCTTAGCAAGGATTTATAATTCTTATTCAACATTGTAAGAGTGCTCCAATGTTCTAGCACTTCTTTAAGGCTTGCCTTTGAGAATAGGTTTTACATTTCTTGTGTTATCATAGGTTTAGTGTATCCACAAGTAAGGCTCTTTTCTTATGATTGAATCAATCTATATCCTAGAATATCTCAAATGGTATTGAATTTTAATAGTCAACCCACCTTTAGAAGTGCTTTACCTTTAGCCATTTTTAGACTTGCTTAATATCTTGAGATGTGATGTCTTTTTATAGATATTTGCAATCAAAGGTAGAGTTCTCATCGAGTGGCAATCTCTTCAATTCTTATTTTATTGGTACTTCATTATTCCTGTCTTAGCTATTTGTTCTAGGGCTTCCCTTACCACTTGCAAAATCTTATTGTTTGATGAGATAGTGCCTCTATTTAGTAAGATTGGATACACCTCTGGATGAGTGAGCATTACAAAGGTAAGAAGCTCTTGCGTGAGATCCCATTTGTGGATAAAAAAGTGCTTGTCCATTTGCTCAATTTATTCTCATTCGCCATCACAACACTGCCCAAGGTGGAGACGAAGACTAAATTTGTAAAACATTGGGGTCCCCTTGTTTTCATCCAATCATCTTTGTTGAAGTTGTTGCAACATTCGCTTGTGAGAGCAATGCCAAAAGACCATTTCCTATTGCAACATCTAGACGTGTGTATCTTGCCTAAGGAATCTTTTTGCACTTTTGTTTGTATAGCTTTAAATTAAGCATCAAGACTCTTGAGTTGTCTCAACTATTCTTTAAGGCTAAGAGGATGCCTTTGAGCTTCACTAATTTTGATCCTACATGCAATCATGGGTTTCATTCTTCAATCTTTGTTTGACTTTTACTTATTGGAAGACTTTGTTTCTCTTTTATTTGAAGAAGATTTGGGTTTTTTCCATCATTTTGATCCATTTGTTATATGGGTTAGCAATGCCTCCAAAAGATGAGTCCAAAATTTTATTGTCCTTTGTGCATGTATTAGTTTTAGAAGGGGCTTTAAACCAATAAGGCATGGTTCTCCATCAATAATATCAAACACTACTTGGAGACATTTGTACTCCAAAACTATTTTGATCATGTACCATTGGAGTCTAGTCTATCTAGCCTTTATCCCTCGGTGATAAGACAACAAGGAAAGGAGGAGCGTAAGATGCATCTAGTATTTTTGTCTATCCTTAAATGAGTTGCAAGTATCAAGTTGACCCTTAATGCTAGTCCAACTATAACTTTTGAATTTAAACTTTATTAAGATCTCTTATGATGAACATCTTTGTCTCTCTAACCTCTTATAGCTCACAATTGTCTTCCTTTTTGTTGGACTTGGAAATGTATATTAAGACAATTATCGTTATCATTTCTTGAACTTTGATCCCAATTCCAATTCCCCATTTCCTAGATCAATGTAAACCATGTATATGTTGTTGTTTCACCAACATGATAGTCAATTATAAAACATTGTTTGTTGGCATTAGTGTGTGATTTGAGTTGTCAAAAGAACAATTTTAACTTCTTGGGGGACCACGAATCCAAAAACCCATCTTTTTATCCTCTTACATTTCATATTACTCTAAAATCCTTGTATCTACTTGAGCATGATACTTTTTATTTTTCACTTACCACGGCCATCCTCTTTTTGTTCTTCTTATGCTATTGATATGACTTGTCCTTCTCCTTTTTTTCTTCTCTTAAATAATCTAAGCTTCTTTCTCTAACATTTCATCTCTAGATGCATGAAGTTGGTATTAAGAATTCATTTTTTGAGTTCTTTTATTACTCTTTGAAAGTATGATGGGAGTAGCAACAATCGATGCCCCTTCCTTCTCTCATGGTTTAGTATCCGTATTTAAGAAATGTCTAAGAGCTATGCTTAATAGTTGGCTTAGTATGAACCTAATTGCCAATTACTAGGATACACCAAGAAAATTGAGAAGAATGGCTAACTTTATCTATCTGTAACCTTACTTATAGGTACATTGGGGAAAAAGAGATCGCTCTATGATTAAGTTTGGCATGCAATATTTTGGCCTAATTTTCCAAGTACTGATGTTCGAAATATTGTTCATGAAAAAAATTAAGCAAACATAATTAATAATGCACAAGCAAAGGTTTTCATGCTAAACTAGGTGATAATTTATAAAATGATGTGGCAATATGAGATTTGTAAATACCACATGAGTTGAAATTGCTAGTATGCTGTGTCAACTTGGGAAGCATCCAAAGCTTCTATACATTTGGATCTCTAAATATGCCACATTGCTATGCTCGCCAGAATCTGCCACAAAGTATCCATAGATGCATGGCAAGTTTGTAGAGAGAGCCAGTAACACATGGAGTCCATGAAGAGGGATCTTTGTTCTCGAAAAGGCTCCTAGCCATGTGTTCCTAGAGTGAAATCCGTCACCCAAAAGAACCCAATCCAAGGGTATGAATACATCAATCTGTTGTATTCTCCTTGCATTCCCTCTGAGGTGGCTTACGATTTGGAATCTATGATCATCCGGAAGGCATCTGAAGATACTCCAAGAACCTACAGAGAAAGCAAGACCTCTCTCTCATAAGGACCATTGCATAGAGGTACTTAGTGGTCTACCATCCTCATCAAGTATAGAATTATTCCACAGCTAGCACTACTCGAAAGATCCTTGACACAGGGTATTATTGGCCCTGACTCAACAAAGATGTCCATGAGTGGTGCCGAAGTTGTGAGGTATGCCAAGCATATGGACGTAAGCAATTGGTTCCTAGGCCCTTGAATCCCATTCCAGCATATGGTCCATTGACATTGTGTTATCCTCATTTGTCATGAATTTCTGCCCCATAAATGATTTTATGATTGGATTATAATGGCTCCAAGGAATCATGGAATGAGCTTAGATCTCTTATTTTTTGAAAGTACTTTATCAGTGCTACTCTAATTGCATGGTTCAATAGCATAGTGACTCTTCCTTTTTATATCTGGTGATTGCAAGCTATTAATTATGGTCTTGTACTATCATGAAAATTGAAATTAATTTGCTATACTTAGAATTATCTTAGAACTTGGTTGGTTATAAAATGTCATAAGCTACTTCTTATGACTACATAGCAGATTGTATGGAATAATAAGACTTGCTAATAGCATTTTTGGTGGTTTATTGGCTAACTTTATATAGGCATGTGGCTGATTTTTGTTTATCGTATTTAGTTTTCCTAGTGGTCATCACATTACTTTGTGATCTAGAACTAATTGTAGTTGGCTTATACTACCATGACTTATGGTTAACTTGTAGCATCCTATAACTTGTCATTTGCTCACATTGAATGGTCATCATTTGCTTAATTTTGTGATTTAGAATGGACTTTTACTATGAGTAACTTGGATCTACTATCATGCCTTGTGCTAATGTATTTGGGGCTATCATGCATATTGTATAAATTTAATTGGAATCTTTCATTTGATGATGTGCATTACTCCTATTTTTCACTGATTATGTGTATTACTATTATTTTTTATTTACTTAGTACTCTTTATGAAATCATGATGGTTTCATGATCATGATATATCTATTATAGCATTTATTTTAGAAACATATCTTGCTTCACTACAATGTCTTACTATAGTAGCAACTCTTCATTGGAATGCACTTTATTTGCATATATTTTTTCCATTTTGGGTCATTTTAGTGGATACCAAGATTGATATTTAAAGTAACATGCTTACATGGTATGATAGAATCTTTACTATCGTAAACTTTCCCTCTCTATGCAAGGGTTATGATCCATTTCTTGAATGCCCTAGAATTTTATCTGGCAAATAATTTTTCAAATTCATAATAATGATAGTTTTGTTGAATGTACTTGGGATGCTATGAATATATAAAACTATGCATCTATGTGGGATTTGGCTTAATAGGATTGGATTACCCTATGTCTTACATATACATGTCTACTAGCAATTTGATGGGAATTTAATTTATTGTGAACATAATGGGAGTGGAGTACCCCCTTATCATGGTCCAACTTTGTAGTACGGCATAATATGGATTATTAGTTTATTGGTTTTTTCTATGGTTGGCCTCCCTCTATATGCAGGGGTTGTGTTTTACTTCTTGATTGTTTGGAAATGTGTTTAGTAAATTTCAAGTTTTAGATGTTTGTTTGATGAAATGAAAAGTTCATTGACTAGTACTATGCATGCATAAAGATGTGCAAATAGGTGGGTTTAGACATGTCTCCGGTGCCTATTACACCTATAAATTATATGATGGTGGATGAATGGGATTTTAGTTCATTATGAATGATGGGAGGGGAGCACCCCCGCTACAATGTCATGAATTTTTGTTATAGAATATTATGGCTTGCTAGTTTTTGGATTTTGTTGCCACATATTATATCCAAACCTCTTATAATTTTATCCACAAATTCATTTTAAAAAATAGGTTTACTTTTATTATCTAGAATTAGAACTCATTCAATTATCTCCCAAGCCTAAAAAGTACACTCAAGTTTGGTAGCTCAATATGTTACACAGAACTGAACTTAAATATTCATTTTTTGAAAATTTCCAAGCAATGTTTTTTAATGGACATAGCAATAGGCCAAATTGCAATCTAGCAACCTAGCAATAAAAATCCTAAATACAATAGAGCAATAACTTAGAAAAATAATCACATTAGTCTAATCATTTATATAGAAACAATCACTTTGGAGTAGGAAAAAATGATAGATGAGGGGCTACACACACACACACACACACACACACACACACACACACACACACACACACACACAAATACTCTGGGGATTGCTTGGTATAGACCCTCCTAATCTATGATGGATATATTAGGAGTGAACCTAATTTGGCCTAAGCCACCCCTAGATTACCTTGTCATAACTTGGAAGAAAAGAAAAATAAAAGGAAATAACATTTAGAAGAGCATCCTAAGAGGTCCATCACTATATACTTCAAAATTAATAACAAACACCTGTGGTATGTGAGGATTTGATTTCCTATTTTATAACAAAATAGTAGTAAGGATTATATGTCATTATATTGCAAAGGGGCATGAGGATATGAAAATGAGATGGTATGTACATTGTATATGTATTAGATATGAAGGAGGACACCCACGTAATTGTGGGTACCTCAGCAATTAAAAAACTAGATATTGATGGGTAATGGCATAGCAACTGGAGGAGGTTAATGAAAGAGCGGGACATTTTGGCGAGACAATGAACATGTGGAAAAGAGAAGAAACCAACATAGGGCATGATCTCCCATAGATTGAATGGAAGTATGGCATATTGAATCTCCTTCACTTTGTGCGGACTCGAGGACTCCGCACATGGCTTGAGACCTCTAGAAAAGAACAAGGAGTCTTGGCTACAAACTAAGGAGAAAAGATAAAAGAGCCTTGAGTACCACGCCATTGCAAAAGCTCTTTCTGAGCTTTGTATTCCTGCATCCAAGCTGTGGAGTGATGGATAACGTCCAGGTAGATAGTCAGACATGCCATACCTTGGGATTTATGTAGCACCCTACTATCAAGCTCAAAGAACTTTTCTTACAAATGGTTTGTATTGCTCGCTCCAAAAGGAATAGCCAATATGACTTCCTCTTCACAAGCCCCCCGCTCCCTCAGTATGACTGATTTTTTCAGAAACTTCTTGATCCTATATTTTGTGACCCTTTGGTTCCTTGGATGATATGTGACCCGGTAGTCTTGTTTTTGGAAGGCAACAGTTTGTTTGGTAGAAGCCCTCCTTATTGATGGAAGGAATTGCCAATGAAAATTCTGGTTGAATGGTTTATGAGATTGGTTCTCTTCATAGTCAACCTCCACCCTCACGAATGCATGAGTTATTTCAATGCAACATTATGGATTTGTGGCATGGGCTGGCATGCGTATTTGTTAATATTTTAGTGTCTAAGTTGTCTTCCTCTAACACTACTTAGAGCATATGAACAATGGATTCCTTGTGATTACTCCGCTTATACTTTTTGGTGCCTGGTACTTGACATCTCATGTACATGACTTCTCTCTCCCAAACCTTTTGGTTGTGTCTTGCCAACCATTTTTTGGGTTATGTGACTACTTTTTCAAAGGAGGACGTTTGACATGTAGTATCTATAGTTAGCCTATTTTAACAAGGTATTGACTGTGAAAATTGCTGATATACTTGTGTGTTGCAACCTCGCTTCCACATGAGAGCGGGGACGTTCTACTTGTTAATGACCATCGACTAGGGCTAAAAGCTCTAGCATTTTCTAACACGATTGTTATGATTTGGATTAGAAACCCAATATATGCGATGGTGAATTTATGCTAGATGAGTGTATGCTGAGATGGCATCATAAGCCTTGTACTAGTGATTAAGAAAAGTTGGAGGATATTAGCATAAGAAGCATTCCACATTTGAAGCTATGTTTTTACCCTTGATTGTTGGATTTTTGCACACACAATTTTAACCTTGTGCATTGACTTGGCTTTACAATTTCCATCCATTGCTGGGGATGGATCGTCAAAGGCTTAACACCCACCTTGCTAATAAATAAGAGATGGACAATTGGTAGGAACAGACTGACTTGTCTATGGATGGCTCCTCCTTCCTATAAGGAATGATCACACTCTAGGTAATGATAGATATATGTTACAAATTGAGAACATCATTGTGAATTTATTATGCCTTATATCATGTGGCCATCTGAGGAGGGGTGCAACATGACACACCATTGACTTCATGTCTGAAATAGAAACATGAAACATGACACACCATTGACTTCATGACACACCATTGACTTCATGTCTGAGCAGTAAAGAAGTTTAGGTCATACTTGCTACCTCGCCCTTTTTTCTTCCTTACATCTCAACCTGCTTTACAATTTTTGGTTCGCAAACCCAATCCTACTGGAAAGTTTGCTAAGTGGATTTGTGAGCTTCAAGAGTTCCTTTTCACTTTTATTACAGAAAGCACCACTAGAGCTTCTTGCAGATTTGCTTACAGGTAAGGAGGAAGAAGAAGTAACAAAGGCAAAGGAAGACTTAGATGGAGAGTTGGAGACCCCGCCAATAGCTTTCAAGCTGCATTTTGATGGAGCCTTTAGCCCTTCTAGGAAATGTGGGGCTGGGGGGATAATTCTATTTGATCCAGAAGGAAAAGATGTATGGGCCAAGGGTAGGCAATTTCCTAAAGCAATATCAAATAATGTGGCTGAGTACAATGCATTGATCTGTGGATTAGAAGATTGCCTAAAGGAAGGAGTGAAAGGGGACTCTCAACTGGTCATTAGGCAAATGAAAGGTGTTTAGAAGGCACGGAATCCTAATTTACAAGATCTTTATAAAAGAGCGATGGAGTCAAAGAAAGCTTTTGAGTTTTGCAAGTTTGTCCATATTCAAAGAAAAGATAATCATCAAGCTGATGAGATGGCTACTAAAGCTATAGCTTCTTTCACTAAAGCTACTCTTGCATTGATAGATACAGGTTGGCTAGAGCTCCAAGATGTTTAATATTACTTGGATAAAGGACATTTTCCTCGTGGATTGACCCCTCAACAAAAGCAGAGGCTCACAAGGAAGGCTCGTCCTTATACAACCCTTGGGGATGTTCTATACAAGCAAGGTAAAGATAAGGTTCTTAGGAGGGTAGTGAGCTTGGAAGAATCAAAAAGGATTATCGAGCTATGTCATGAAAGTTCAGGTCACTTTGCTTCGATAACCTCCAAGACTTTTTCCATATTTCCTTTTCCAATCACTAATATTCTACATCAATCATTTATGGAAAGTTGCATCACCAACTTCTTTGAATCAGGGTGCTCCTTTATCTCATGCATGTACAGGGCCAAGATTTTCTCATGGACTTTCTTATCAAGCATTGTTATAATGGCCTAGCAACCAAGTGAAGGTGCTGGCAATGGATCAACATATCCAAGAGCTTTCAAGTCCTAATGCCATACAAAGTCCTACTACGCAAGGTCAAGCATAACCATTAGTTATGAGATTTTTATTATCCCACAATGGTTATACAAGTGTGTGTTCATCCTAGATCTCTACCATTTCTCTTTCCATTGCAATTCGAAGTCTTCCATACTTAGTAAAGGCAATCAAATCCATTACAAACATTTCACCAAGGCCTTTATAGCATTTATACAAAGGATTACCTTAATGCAAGTCATATCACCATACTGCTACTTTTTATATATAATTCTTTGTTATTGATTCTACAAAAATAGCTAATCACCATGATGTAAAGTATGAATCTAAAGCTAAGAAGCTACAGTGTACCAAAGCTATCATAATTAGAATCCATCTCTATATCTTAGGAGAGGGAAACCAGGTCCAAAAAAGGTTACATAAGCTTGTCACAAGTTGTCTTGTAAAGATCCTTCCCAAGTACGAGTCTTCAAAAATTACAAAACCTATTTGAAGTCACCCCATGTTATAAAATCTCCCATTATCTTTGACTATCCACTTAGTTCTTCCTTAATCAAATTGTGCTACTAAGCCTTAAGGGTCATAATATAAAGGATACACTTTCTTAATACGATCAACGATAGCAGTTTTATCAGTACAACATAGATCACAAATATTATTTGCAAAAAACAATGACTATTGAAGGTGTTCTTACTTATGGTTCCACTCAAGTGGTTGGGATTTCTAATTGAGAAGATGATCCCTCCAAAAGTCTTGCTGTTTGCAAAAAAATCCTCATAGAGTCAGTATGACTAGTGCATCAGAAAGTAAGTTGTTCATTTGCCAACATGATTCATATCTTTGATTTTGTTGTGCCAACAATATTATTCTGCGAACCTAATTGAGAAGTGCACCAACTTACCTAGCACCATCACAACTAAATGAAAGTTAGAACAAATCATTTAAGTTGTGAAAGTTAGGCTTTATGCTAGCACACAATTGTTATCCATGTCGCTCTTATCTAGATCTACCACCAGCAACAATAAAACCTTGGCATTATTCATAAAAAGTGATTACTAGTTGGCATTATTGTTAATACTAAATGACTAAATGGGCTAAAGTTCATGACAATAAATAAATGGCTTGAAAATCTTTAAAAATATTAAAATTTCTTTCAAAATAAACTTTGATAAAACATTTATGTATCAAATTCCAAAGGAGATTTTAGCTTTTCCTTAAAGGAGAACATAACATATCTATCATAAGTCTCCTTTTATTGAATCATAAATATTATTATTACTATGAATGACAAACCCGTGCTTTCTCTTTTTCTTAAAGAGATTCTGCTACAAGGACTTATACACATCAGATCCCTATATCATAAAAACCACCTGGCTTAGAATCTCCTTTTTCTTGGGCCATTAAAAACCTTAAAGGTCTCCTTAGATATAAGCATCGATGGATCATTTTTCTACTATTCCAACTTAATTAAAGTATAGTCCCCATCATAAATGGGCAATCTAAGTAGCCCAAACTTATATGATATCCTTTTCCTATATATATATAAAATAAATGTAATAGAATGTGTGATCAAAAGACTACAAGGAAAGTTCCATTATGGGGATCCAAAAAAAGAGTGCAATAAGGCATAATAATTTCTTTGCTTTGCTACTCTTAAAGAAAATACCTATTATGAAGCAAATGTGGTCTTTGGCTTTTTTCTAAGATGATTCAACCATCTATGGCTTGATTGCAAACTTTTACAAGTTAGAAAAAGCATATAGCAACGAAGTGACTAGAAGAAGTCATCGCACCATAGGTTTGAACTAACACGGTTACTAATGGGTAGTGGAAGCCGAGGGACTCTAAGTAATATCACTAAGATTTTCTAGTGTCTATTGAAGCTACTCCTAGCATATGGGGCTTGGTGTAGGAGTTTTCTTTAGCCATTTCCTTCACTAGTTAAAGCCGACCCAACTCTTTACATGTTCATATACCAGGTCCAATCCTATGGTCATTTTTTTCCAGAAGGTGGAAGTTTTCATCATATAAAATATCGCAGATATGAAATTCCACTCTGCTCATGGATCCAAGCTTATCATGATCACAGTTAAGAGAAAAAGTTGCCTCATAAAGTGTCCAAGAATATCCTTCCGTATCAAGCCCCAAATCCAGACCTAAAGCCCTTCTTTCTCCATTTCACCGTACCTCTCCTTAGCCTCCATGAGTTTCCGACTTGCATAATACACTGGTTGCATGCGTCCTTGCTCACCCTTCTGAAGTAGTATAGCTCCCATTGAATGAGTTGACACACTTGGATTCACATAGAAATCATCCTCCAACCTAGGAGGTTGCATAATTGGCCTTTGGCTCATGCATTCCTTAAGCAAACAAAATGCCTTATCTTGCTCTAGTCCCCATTGGAAAGATACATTTTTCTTTGTCAATAAATTTATAGGATACATCTTTTTGGAAAACATATCAACAAATGGTGGTAATACTTTGTTTTACCCAAAATGCCCCTCACCTCTCTAACATTACTAGGTGGCGGAAGGGCCATGATTGCTTGTACCTTCTCAGGACCCATTTCTATACCTTCCTTTGAGATAACATGTCCTAACAAAGCCACCTTCTTCCTAGCCAAACGGCGTTTTGCAGGATTAAGGCAACCTTTTGCATCATCAATACTTTTCAATGCAGTCCTCAACTTTTCCAAGTGATCCATATGGCTTGAATAAATGCAAAAATCATCCAAAAATACTCTTATGAACTTTCCCAAGTAGGGTGCAAATACCTGGCTCATGAAACATTGGAAAGTTGCTGGTGCATTAGTTAAACCAAATGGCATCACCCTATATGCATACACCCCCCATGGTGTAACAAATGAAGTCTTCCTTTGATCTTCCTCACAAATCCGAATTTGGAAGTATCTGGAGTACCCATCACAAGCTGAATATATTTCATGGCCTGCAACTTGATCCAATATCTCATGCTGAAATGGTAGAGGAAAATAATCCCTCTTTGTGCATGCATTCAAAGGGCGAAAGTCCACACAAACACGCCATTTCTTTCCTTTCTTGGGAGTAACCACTACCAGAGAAACCCACTCCAAATTCTCAACTGGAAAAATAAATCCAACTTGGAGCAAGTTAGTTACCTCCTTCTTGAGCACTTCTGCTTGTACCACTCCCGACCGTCTAAGCCATTGCAGCACTGGCTTGCTTTGAGGCTTCAAGTCAATTTTATGCTCCACTAAGGTAACTTGGCGCACCTGTGAGTAACTATTTGCAAATAGATTAGGAAACCCATCAAGCATTTCTAGGTATTCATCTCTTTCAGTACCTGTTATAGCCTCATCAAGAAGAATCTCATTTTGTTGGCAAAGACTAGTACGATCCACCACTTCCTCATACATGGTTGAAGATGATTCTCCTTCTGAAGCTCCATTTCCTTGATTGTCCCCCCAATCAACACCAAGGCAAAGACCAAACACCAGTCCTTCCACCTCTCCTTCTGAGATGGACTCCTCGGAGGTGCCACTTGTCTCGTGATTGGATGACTCGGACTCTGAGCTCTCGAAAGTTGAAGTTTCCTCCTTTACCACCTTCTTGTGGTGACTCTTGATGTTGTAGCACACCTTCCTATTCCCTCCTTAGAGAATAAGATCACTTGTCTCCCACTTCTGTACTGTTTTCAGTTGACAAAGCCAAGGCCTTTCCAAGATCAATGGGTAAGCCCTAGCATCTGGTTTTGTAGGAATAACCTGAAATGTTGTAGATACAAAAATTCCACACACATCCACTACCAAATTCTTCACAACTCCTAGAGTATTTGCTCTAGTATTATCAGCCAACTTAATGCAATAAGGAGAGTTAAGAGAAGATAACTTCAAATCAGCATCTTTCATTGTCTTTTCACTTATGACATTTATCGATGCACCCCCATCATCAATGTATGCATTAGAAATAGTCTGGCCATCTATGATGACATCAGCAATAGGTACATCATCTCCCACATCTATGTCTACCTTTTGTGCCATAGGTGTCCCATTATCCTTTTTCTTCTTTTTCTTAGATTCCTTAGTGCTGTGGCCAATTTACTCCATTCCTTCCTAAGTTTTGGAGAGAGTGCCAAAAGCTGCCCAAATGTGATTTGTGTAGTTTTCTCTCTAAGGTCTGTCAATAGATGATAACTAAGAGTCCCTTGTCCAAGAGGAAAATTAGATTGTCCAATCTTTCTTCGCGATGATTTTTTCTTCTTATGTTTCGGTTCTTTCTCTTCCTCCTCTTCCTCGTCACTCCTAGTTTTACGACTTCTTGTCATCAATGGCATCAAAGTTTCTTCCTCCTCTGAACATGTTCTTTCTAAGAGTACCACACTCTTGTCTTCTCTTTATTTCAATTTTGGACATTCGGGACGATAGTGTCCCTTCTCTTGACATTCATAACAGGTAACATTGCTTTTATCCCTAGGCTTATCCTCAGTTCGTGGAGCCCTAGTGGCTTGGCATTCACTAAGTGCAACTTCAGATCAACAAATTCTGCCATCAATTGTGCAATATTATGATCCAGTGAGGAGCACATACCTGGGATGTTGAGGCTACCTCTACTCGATGTGTCGGAGTCATGACACTTGTAGATGGCTGAAATGCGGACTGAATTTGATGGGTCGCCTCCTTCTTCAAAGCAATGCGAAGCGCCTCTTTGAAATTACTGGGATTTTTGCTTAGAACCTTTTCACGCAAGGTAGAATCCAAACCATAAACAAAATTGTGTAAGAAAACAATACAATGTTTTTTCTCAACAGATAATAGGATCTCGTACGCAAGAGAGAAAAGTAGATAGTATGGAGAATCAAAAAGTTTGATTACTATAAAACTGATACAATAGATGGCGCTGCCTCACAACCGTGCGCTCCTGTGAGAGAAGCTTCGATGGCATGCTAGAAACAGTAGAGGACGGAGGCTGGATGCTAAGGAATCAGGGTTGCTGTAGCCAGTGATGAAATGGGCTTCACGAGCTTGCTCTTATATAGCCACCAGTCGTAGTTGGTTAGACCCAATTGGGTGACTGACCCAGTCCGCCAAAAACGGCCGACTGGGGGTCGATCTCGAAGTAGGCCACCGACCACACGATAGAACCAGTGCGCAAAATAGAGTAACTCACCTATGGTTTCCGTTTGGCCCACAGCCATCCGGGATCATCTGGGGCTCCAAACGGGCTGCCTTGGGAAATGCTCCGTTTACCTTCAATGCGATCAGTCATGGGATGCCTTCCTGCACTTGCATGTAGCCTAGTTGGCAGTGTGCCAACTCCGTCCAACTATCAGGCCACACATGGCCCCTATCTGGTGTCCAAACCAGGACCTACCGGATAACCGAGGTACTCAAATGCCTTCTCCTCATATGGGAGGATTACAAGTAGAGTTAGCTTGTTCCCGCGTAGTTACACGAGAGTGGAGCATTGATATTTAACACCCCCCCTCAATGTCCACCCGCAAGTGAACTTACTTTTTCAGCCCAATGCTAAGTCGATGAAGATGCCTCTCCAGCAAGTCTCTTCCAAGAGCCTTCGTGAAGATGTCCGCAACATTCTTTGTAGTCAGACAGTACAACCAAGTCGACCTCTCCATCCATGATGAGCTCGCGTACAAAGTGATATTGAATCTCAATGTGTTTTGTGCAAGCGTGGAACACAAGGTTCTTTGCAATCGCCATGCAACTCTGATTGTCACATGATAATTGCGTAGGCTTGTTCTGCGCTGCACCCATGGCCCCTAAAATCCTCCTCAACCACACTGCCTCGTAAGAAGCAAAGCATGCTGATTTTGTACTCAGCCTCGGTAGAAGAAAGAGCAACTGTGGGTTGCTTCTTGCTGTCCATGATCTCTAAAAGACGAAGATTCTGATATCAGTTTCATTCAAAACGGAGCTTGGAACAGAAAGTTATGATGGTTTTACGAAAGGTTCTCAAAACTGCTCCAAACAACAGACCCAACTACTCAGACAATAATAACTTTTATTCTACTAAATGGAACAAATATCTGAATACATCAATAGATAGATCTTGAAAAGACAAAGATTCTGATATACATTTCATTCAAAATGAAGCTCAGAGTAGAAAGTTATGACCATTTACAGAAGACTGTCAAAACTATCCATACACGACTACAGTTATGGAAAGGGCAAGGATCTCCTTCAGCAGAGAAGTAGCTTCCAAGATACATGGTAGATTGAGGTCGCCCAGGGGAGTAGAGAATTTCCTTAAAACAGATCTAGAAATGACTCACTCATGTGGGTACACTAAGCTTTAGAGCAAGGAGAGAGGAGATGGAAGAAGGATGAGGAAAAAGAAGTATGAACTTTATTCAAAACATTAGAAGCAAGAAGAGGGGTACAAAGTGAGAGCCTAATGCTCTAAGGAGAAGGGAAGAGATAAGTGATGGCATAACTACAATGAGAAGAACCAGATGCTGGAGAGGGAGGAGAGAGGTCTCTTTTATAGAGCAATTCTCACCCTCCTTCACCTTGTTACATTTTGAACCAGTAGATTCCTTCACCCCCTGGTGACATAAGGACATGGGTCATCATCAAATGTCCTTTTGGGCACATTTTGACAAGTGTCCCATCACAAGATCCTCATGACTCCTTAAAAGTTGAGAAAGTCAAGAGTCTTTCCCCTTGGAGCCCATAGGGACCCTCTCTTTTCCATATGTCAACATCCTCCATATACCACCTTGGAATTCTAGAAGGATTCCTCTTGACTTTACACTTTTCCACACTTCTCCACATGCCCTCCATGTGCTTGGCATGTGATCTCCATATTATTTTAGTACATTATGGAGGCCATGTAGTCATCTGGCCCACTCAAAATACATGACTCATTTCTATTTTCCCAATTACAAAGCAAATAATATATCTCCCAAACCATTCTATCCCTGTACCAAGGTTTTTATAATTCATACCGGTAGTATTTACAATGATGCACTCCACTCATAATCACATTTGCAGTCATTTTCACTAATTAGTCTAATTAGTGTCAAATTCACATTAATGATTACATGAAATAAAGTAGTCGACATCAAAAGATTGACAAGCCACAACGAGAGTAGCTACAAAGAGCCATCTCCCGCCACCAACTTCTCCATCACGCTTCTTGGTTCTTTGTCTGCAGGGCTAGCTTTTGTCACCTTGTGGGCTCCACAAATCCTCCCACAGGTTTCAAAACAAAATATCATTTTTTGTTGTCACACTACTTTATCTCTTTCCTTATCAGGAGAGATAACGATTTCAACATATGATGGATGTTTAGGGCTTCATGATTTTCTATAGCGCATATGCCGTTAGGGTTTCATGATTTTCTTAAGTGCATGTTCAAATCTTCTCTTGATTGCCATGCAAATGAGAGAGAGAGAGAGAGAGAGAGAGAGAGTCAAGTTCCTATCACGTTAGCTACTTCATCTCTTTCTTGATTCAGAAGAGAGTGTTAAATTACACAGCATAGCGGAACAGAAATTGAACAAAGAATAGAGAGTACATAGCAAACTGGAGAGGAACAAAATTTTCCTTCAATACTGATGTAGTACAGGTGATGGCTCCGTCCACCCGTGCGCTCCCACAGTGGAGCTTAGATGGTGATTTAGACAGATACTAGGTGAAGAGCTACTAGCTGGAAGATCTGATCTGATATGATACAATGGACTGGGGAGGCCGCCTCTTTATAGTAGCTATGAGGGTGGTAGTCAGATCAACGTAGTCGGTGGAACCGACTAGTCAACCTAGTCGGTGGAGCTGACTAGTCAACCTAGTCGATGGAACCGACTAGTCATCAATGGAATATTTAGGGAATATTCCCTATACCATTAAGAATAGGGGGCTCCCACACAATCACCTTTCTACCATCAATGGTCTCATTGATAGACCTCATCTGACATGCAAGTCAGGATCCATCTAGTGTCTCTGGCTCACACATGGCTTCTCCTCATATGGGGGTCTTACAACTTGAGCACCTTGGACCACTGCTGGTTACCAGGAGGGTGGGGCATTGGGCATATCTAACAGAGAGGTGATCTTTGATCATACAATGGATGGATGCAGCTTCATGATTTCCTTTAGAGTGTATAAAAAACTTCTCTTGTGTGCCATCATGCAATGAGCAGGCAGCTTGATTGTAAAATGCACCCATACACAATCTTGAGGAAGGTGATAGGAGTATGGTTAGGCTTCATGATTATCCTTAGCATATATGTAAATCTCTTTATGAGTGTCATGCAAGGACCACATAGATTGAGTGCCATCAAGAACTTACTTAAAATTGTTGAGATTGAGGAGGCCAACATAGATATTTAGCTAGGATGGAGTTGTTGAGTGAGCAATTTAGTTATATTAACTTCAACAAGTGGTTCCATTTCTTTCAATATTCCATAAATGTTCACTTCAATAAGAAGTAGCAAGAGTTGCAAATTATGCACTATGATCTTGATTGTTTGCTTTTTAGGTCACGATGGATGCTTGCATTGACTTTGACCATAGAAAAACATAAGAAGCACATTTCATAGCATTTTCACTATTCATAATTATACTAAAATATTGAAAATTTTTTGGGTGATATATTTATTTCGCCTTTCTATGCTAGTATTAGCTAAGGATGAGTGCATGGTATTACTATACTAGTTCTCTCTTAAAAAAGTTAAGTACGTTGGTTTGAGAAATTTACACGTCTTTTTTGTGATTTGATAGTCCATGCACATTGTGAGTGTGGGCCTTAAGGTTGCATGTGCAAGGATAATATTGGTGTAGTGTCACTTAGCATATTGCTATTTTTGTAGTGGATGGATGTCCAAAGTTACAACGAAAGGCTCATGTCTACTTCATAGGGTGCAAATGCAATGTAGCATATTGCTATTTTTGTAGTGGATGGATGTCCAAAGTTACAACGAAAGGCTCATGTCTACTTCATAGGGTGCAAATGAAATGTAGCATATTGCTATTTTTGTAGTGGATGGATGTCCAAAGTTACAACGAAAGGCTCATGTCTACTTCATAGGGTGCAAATGCAATGTAGCATATTGCTATTTTTGTAGTGGATGGATGTCCAAAGTGACAACGAAAGGCTCATGTCTACTTCATAGGGTGCAAATGCAATGTAGCATATTGCTATTTTTGTAGTGGATGGATGTCCAAAGTTACAACGAAAGGCTCATGTCTACTTCATAGGGTGCAAATGCAATGTAGCATATTGCTATTTTTGTAGTGGATGGATGTCCAAAGTTACAACGAAAGGCTCATGTCTACTTCATAGGGTGCAAATGCAATGTAGCATATTGCTATTTTTGTAGTGGATGGATGTCCAAAGTTACAACAAAAGGCTCATGTCTACTTCATAGGGTGCAAATGCAATGTAGCATATTGCTATTTTTGTAGTGGATGGATGTCAATAGTTACAAAGGCCCATCAATGATTCACGTGGGCCAACAACACTCTTTAAGGCCTTTGAAGGAGGTCATCTCACCCACTAAAGTTTCATTTGGCATTAGAAACCTAGCCTCTTGAAAACTAGCACATGCACCATCTTATTGGTCTCCTCTCTACCAAAATGTGCAACCTCAACACGAATTGAATGTGCTTGTGTTGGAGTTTCTTCGTCTTGTAGACAGTAGGCATCATATGTAAGTGCACAATGTTTTGTACAGGGGTTGGCATCTTTTTTGCTTCATGCAATGAATATAAGGATCTCACGAAAGCATCATGAAAAATGGCTCGATCTATTTATCCTAATTGAATGAGGAAGTGCACCACAGAGCGAGCCATTTTTGCTCCATGTGAGATTAAGTGCCTACATGTACCCTCTACACATGGGTGTATCGAGACTTGGAAAAGGCAATTTTTGGAAGTTTTGACTAGGTTTAATGTAATACCAAACAATGCACGACTGTCAAAATGGTGTAGTTGGCATCGCCAACCAGTTGCCGGACATAATCCTCTCTAATGGTGTTTTGTCAAATGCATCAAGGTCACATCAGTCTTTGCCCTTCTTGGAGGAGCAATCAAAATATTGGCCAGACACAAATCTTTTCTATGTCAATGGCGTGCTGTCTCTCCTATGAGCAGAATCCCCATCAGCAGCGGCAGCTTGTCGCAATCACCCTTACGCCTTCCCTTGACGGTCGGGGAGGCCCATGAGGCATTGGTGGGGCAGAGGCTGCAGAATGCCACCGGTGGATGGGCCCATCAACAACCCGGTGAAGCGATGTGTGCATGGCATCCGAACCCGTCTAGGAAGGGTCGACGTGGCAAAAAGGACAGGTGGCGCCAGGTCAGCAAGTGGGTGACGTGGAGAAGGAAAGGCAATGATGATGTCTGAAAGAATCTATGAAGCCTGTTCTGCTGCGCACTCACTCAACAAAAGAATTTCTGCCGCCTGAACACGGCGCCAGAATTTGTTGCACTCACCAGTGTTGCCAACTTCCCCTGGCTCGTAGATTTTAGTGCCCTCCAGCCAGTTTTTCCCGTCCTCTCTCGAAGATCCAACGCCTCGTTTCTTGCGCCGCTCAGTTCACTTTCGTCCGGCGGAGTCTCCGTGCTGTCAACGGAGAGGACGACTCGACGGCAGAAAGGGCGTGATCGACATATATTATGGGGTTTTTCTTATCGTCGCGGCCGAGAAAGAAGCTGGCGAGACAAGGCGGACTGGTGGAGAGAAAGAGAGAGATGAAAATGATTTGAAATGCGTGTGTGGGGGTTGTAACTTGTCATGACTGATGAGAGAGAGAGAGAGAGAGAGAACCAAATGAATTGAAATGTTTGTGTGTCTCACGACTCATGGGGCGGGGTGGCGAGCTGAGAGGACAATCGACAACGCGACATGCAGGGAAGGAGAGTACTTCCCAACTATCTGCAATGAATGCAGTATCAGACCCAAGGAGCAAGCTCAAGCTTGAAACTTGAAAACCTGGGGAAAAGTTTAAAGCACTGTGAGTGACTCAGAGGGGGAGGAGAAAGATGGCAGTGGCGCCGAGTAGCAGCAACGGCGAAGAAGCGTAATAAGGTAGTTACTCATGGGATACTCGTTTTCAATGCGCATCTCGCTTGGCTTTGAAGCGACGCAACTTCACGCAACAGCCGAAATGCGAATGAGCTGCGGGAGTAACGTGCGCAAAGACCTCAACAAGCCGGAATAAAAGCAGGAAGCGGCTCCGGCGATGGCGATGGAGGCAGAAAACTAATCGACGGGGGAAAGAAAGAGCGAGAGATCAGAGAGTGGGACGACGAGCGCATCTTCTGGGTCAACGATTGGCGAGCTAACCTCTTTCTGTTTCGTCTTAGACGACGACAGCTCTCGAGCTCACTGTGAAATCTTTGGATATCGAGCTCCAAGTCGCTTGATTTTACGTTAGGATCCAAGAACCGCCGGCCTTGCGGAGCTCCAGTGCTCCACCCTGATCGGCGTCTCGGGTCTCGAGTCCTTTTTTGCATTGCCTATCCATTGCACCCACAACGCTTTCTGCAGCAACAGCTGCATCGAGTTCGAAAGGGAGCGACTCCAGCAGCAATGAGCGCTTGATATAAAGACCGCAGCATCGAGTTCGAAAGAGAGGCGCACCATGCCACCCAGAAGAGGAAGCGGAAACCCGTCTTCCCAACGGTTCCGAGCTTGCAAGTTCCGAATACCCGTCATCAGCTTGTTCCTCGTTTCGCTGCTGGTTCCCCTCCTTTTCTTGGCCCGTTTCGGTACGTGTAGTTTAAGGTTTTTCCATAGCGTGATCTTTGATGCGTTCGTCGTGTTTTTCTCGACAAACTGTCTGCACGGCAACTTTTAACTTCTCTATGACGTACCTGGGGAACGTTATGACCATTCCCTCCTTTCTAGAGTGAGTAGCGAGCATCTTTACTTCTTCTCTAGTGGCCTTGGGACTGATCTAACGACAGTCTAGTCTTTTATATGTAACAATTCGTTTAGCTATACGGTTATCGTAATGCCTTTGTGATACCGAGCTCTTGTCCAATCTTGCAGGACGCATGGGACGTTTGGACGATTCTGACAACACTGTAAGCGTCTTTGAGATCTCAACTTCTGTCGCGGCTGGAAGAGAATTTCGGAAGGCCAATGTAGGATAGGTTGCGTAGCATCTAGAAACAAATTGATCACCGCTCTGAAATCCTTCCGTTGCATCTTCCCCGTCCAATGCCGTTCCTCATTCTTATGCATAAAGCGTAACGGATATAGAGATTTGTTTGGAGGCTTATTCAACCTTTCGCTCACTTGCAGGAGCCGGATAATGTGAAGCTCAAGGCCTTGCATCAAATAGAGAGCTTGTTTCCCAAGGAGGTAATTTGTTTCATAGGATGCAGGTCCACCTTCACGTTTCCCACTTCATTTGACTAAAATTTTGGTATCAATGTTGCCTTCTAACCAAAACTTAGATTTGCAATAGAGAGCTTGTTTTTCAAGGAGGACATTTGTTTTTCATAAATTGCACGTCCCTCTCCATGTTTCCCACTTCATCTGGCTGGATATTTTCTATCAGAGTTGCTTTGTGATTTCTGCCTATACATGTGTCGACACCTGTAGCCCTGGAATCTGTTTGGAACACCTTTTGTGGATGTGATCTCTCTAGCAAATGGCAGTCTCTTGACTATCCTCTTCATATTCAGCAGCTGGAGTCCTGTTTTTCTAACACTATTCTAATATGACGTTGTTGGACAGGTGATTGATGTCATTAAAACCAATGTAGATGATTCTGGCCCTTTAAGTCTGGATGTTATGGGACGAAAAGATTTATCGTCATCATGGGTTCTGGAAAATCCTGCTGACGTGAGCAGAGAAAAGCGATATGCTTTTCAGGTTGAAATGATTTTCCTAGCTTACGCTTCAATGCTGTATCTTTGGTTATACAGAAGTAGAAATAATTTCCTTGTCTATTTCGTGGTTGTTATCTTGTGAAAGGACAGCTGGAGACAAACACTGAAGGAAAGGACATGCAGTCTTCAAAGCCAAATGTTTTCATGCCCAGAAGAGAAGCATTGGATGTACACGAGAAGCAAGAAGCAGCTCAGACAGGGGATGTAAAGCCTGATACCAGCGTTTCACCTAGGTTGGAAAATAAAGTAACTGGTGAGTCGTAACATATTGTTGAAATATGTAAGCAGCTTTTGACTTGGTCGTTGGTAATGTGTCCGAGTTCTGCTTCAATGGTTGCATCTCCTTTTTCAGATGGTGAAATTGACGGAGGTGCCTCAGAACAAATTGCAAGACGAGTGAGTGCAGGATCTCATCAAGCTTTTCTGTTTTAATTCTTATGCTTGAAGGCAGTTATGGATATTCTTGTGGAGATTCAAGTTTGACTTTCTGTTTTCGAACAGGAAATTGGATTACGGTGTTTTTTGGGGATGCATTTGCTATAACCAGACAACTGTGTACCACTCTTGTGGCATTTTTATCCATTTCTGTCTTGGACTGTTTGACTTGCTCGGGGCAGAAAAAGAAAAGAATAATGACACATGTTTTCTCTGTATATCAATATGAATTATGCCTTCAGATCACATTGGTGATAGCATGGGCCTCTAAAGGATCTCTTGTTGTTGCTTCTCTGTGGCAGGAAATAAGGTTAGCAAGGAAGGAGCAGAGAGTGCTTGAGCTTATACAACAGAATGAAAGTGCGGCAAAATTAGAAAGGGAGATTGTTGAGAGAAAGAACGAAATTGGTGGTGGTGGTCTGAATAAATACAGCATATGGAGACGCAACAATGATGAATCTGATGCTTTGGTTAGACTCATGCGAGATCAGTTGATAATGGCCAGAATATATTCTAGCTTAGCTCAATCCCAGGAAAATGCTGATCTTCTGGGGGAGTTAAATCTGCGCATCAAAGAAAGTCGTCGTGTTCTTGGGGAGGCGAATGTTGATTCAGAATTGCCACACAGGTGAGTTTTTCTGCATCATTTGAATCCACTCTGAAAATATTGAACTCGAAGTTTAGATATGCATTGCTTCCTTCAAAGCACTTGAACAGCCACACAGGTGAGTTTTTCTGCATCATATGAATCCACTCTGAAAATATCGAACTCAAAGTTTAGATATGCATCGCTTCCTTCAAAGCACTTGAGCAGCTCATTCACAGCTTACGCAGTCTAGTCTCCCCTTTAGTCATTGTTTGCTCTCTCTCTCTCTCACTGTGCCCAAGCCCACCACATGTTTTTTTTGTTCACCACACAGAATGTGCAAGCTGCACTACATCAGCTCCGTAACCTCAGAGCTCAGAATCACGAGGGGTTAAGGACTGAGCACGCAGGAGGTCTTGGCTCTGATTTTAGTGCAAATGTTCAACCATGATGTATGCCACAGCCAGTAAGTTGTGAGGTGCAAGTCTACCTCATGATCCAGTGGCGCAGTTCTGCCCTAGAGTTGTACCAGTTCCATGGAGGGTTTCATAGCTTACGCAGTCTACTCTTCCCTTTAGTCTTTTTTTGCTCTCTCTCTCTCTCTCTCTCTCTCTCTCTGTGCCCAGGCCCACCACATGTTTTTTTTGTTCACCACACAGAATGTGCAAGCTGCACTACGTTAGCTCCATAACCTGAGAGCTCAGAATCACGAGGGGTTAAGGACTGAGCATGCAAGAGGTCTTGGCTCTAATTTTAGTGCAAATGTTCAACCATGATGTATGCCACAGCTGATACACAAAGCAAGGACACCATGGATACTGGGAGCTACGACACTCTCATGAGTTGGCCACACATTGGCTAAGATTTACGGGTCAATACTGGAGAGGGAGATCAACGGCTACACAGAGACATAGGGACAGTAGGCCTTCGGACAGGTGGGATTCCAAAGACAACACTCCACTGTAGACCACCTCCACCCTACAGGCCATCATTGAGGAGGCAAGGTCGAGATCCCAGAAAGTCTACTTGCTTTGACACGATCTCGTACGATTAGGAGATTTTAGGAGATGCAGCGGAGGTCATGATCTGAGGAGTGATGAGTCTATATGAGTCCATTTAGAGGGAGAGTGCATGCCCCAAGAGGTCTATCAAAATGGGTGGAGACGGAGTGGAGTAGAGATGCCGTCTTTCACCGACTCTCTTTGGGCTCTACATTGACGAGATCGCGTCTTTCAATTGAGCTCCGGGACATACTGGGTGGAGGAGGAGATTGCCAACATGAGGACGGAGTGGCTTAGCCGGAAGAGATCACACTGAGCTATGGAGACAAAGATGCAGAGACCATATATGATACAAAGGCTGACCAAAGCACGCATGATGGAGGTCCAGCCTATCTCAGCTCTTCTCAGCGGAGATTGCCAAAGTCGAGGTATCACTCTTGATGGCTCAAAAGATACAAAGATCACAAAGGCCACACCCCCCGTTACAAGGAGAGACAACTCAAATCCGAGATATCTTTGCAGCTCATGGGGGAGCCACGATGGCACCAGGTTTTGTATTTTGAGTACTAGTTCTGAGTTTATTAGTTTTGAGTATTGAATTTGAGGCGATGGAGGGTATTCAGGTTCACCCTTCCTAGGTTATGGCCAGTATTTGGACCGACACAGTACACACTCTGATGGCCATATGGGCAAGCATGCAGGGATCCTCCAGAGCAGCTACTGCCAGGAGAGTTACTTTTTTCAGAGTTCGGAGAGGATCTCCTTTCTTTTTTGAGTCTCCCTCAGGGTTGAGGTGGCATTTTCAGCCTCCGCCTTGGTTTTTTATTAGCTCATTTTGAGCTGTTTTTTTTCCTCATGCATTGCATGATGTGCTCCCGCATTTGAGCTTGCTCTCGGGTTTTCATTCATACTTAATGAACTAATTTTCTTGTTTTAAAAAAAAGTATTGAATTTGAGCTTTTGAGCTTCTTAGCTTAGCATAGTGCTCAGCAAGGGCCCTAGCGCACCCTGTGCTTCAGCCCACAGAGGCTTGTTTGAGTTAGTCTATTTGGTTGTACTCTATCTCATAGGTATGTGAGGCTGGTATTGTGATAATTCTTTCTATCTTAAATGGTGCGTTGCCCTATCAGCTAGATTTAGATTTAGATGCTCGTTGGGGAGAGACTAAAATGAAAATGTTTAGACTTCACAAGCAGTTGTAGCTTGAATGAAGAGATTTTGGACTACCTTTTGATTAGCCTTCTCCTTTAGTGCTAGCCTTCATCATGGCTGAGTCTGCCCTTCACCTCCGGAGTGCCGACAGAAACTCAGTACAAAGACTTTGTATAAATGGATGCTCAAGTATGTGTGGGTGTGTGGATTTGTATGTGTGAGAGCATATTTTTATACTATGGTCTACACCCACTGTTGGGCGCTGATGACGTCAGTGGGGATGTCATAGTAGCTAGTCCCTGCTATGCATGATGGAGTTTATAGTTTATGGTTTTCAACCTTGTGAGTGACTATCATGAGATTGAAACTGCACTATGTTGTGTTTTTAGAGGATGAGTTTGGGAATGTTCCTGGATTCATCTAGGTATATTGTACTCTTTCTTTCACTCTATTCACAGATCTGCTCTCCATCTGTTCGTATATTCCACTGCAATGACACCGACATGGCAGCCAGGGTGCTGCCCACATGGCATCTCTCACACCACTATAATGTGCCCACATGTAATGCTTTGTTTCTGCCCATGTACTTGTCCACTTTCTCCCATTCCTGATGGTGTCACTCTCTCATGTCTTCCTCATATGGGGGCTCATGGGTGGTGACCCATTAATCTCATCCTGATGGTGTCACTCTCTCATGTCCTCATATGGGGGCTCATATGTGGTGATCCATCACTCCCAACACATGCATCCAACATATTTGCCGCAGAATGATTCTTAAGAGCCGCATGTCGAGGTTTTATGCTGTTCATCTTTAAAATCCAGTCCCATTCTTGTGATGAATGGAATCCCCTTGATTGGCTGAACTTACCCATCTATCCGAACAACACCATCAGCAGAATGATTCATAAGAGCTGAACGTAGGTTTGATGCCGTTCATTTTTTTCCATTCTTGTAATAACTTAATGGGCTGCGCTAATCCATCCAACATTTGTGCAGCAGAATGATGCATGTCAGATTTTATGCCATTCGTTGTAAAAGTCCAGTCCCGTTCTTGTAATAACTGAAGTCCCCTTAAGGTTGGCCGCCATAAGCCAATGATGGGCCCCCGTTTGTTTCTGACTCTCTGGATTACGAAGAGCTTTTCATAACATTGGAACTTAGAATTCATTAAACTCATATCCAAGCCTGCTCTTTCTTTGTTGTAGATATAAGTGCAGATAAGATGCCGGAGGATGAAGTCTGCATGTACTCTTGATTGGGATATAGATGAAAATCCTCAGTTGAAATGTTCCCCATGACAGAGCTCCAACCAACAATATATACTCCCACAAGACAGCACGCTTATACTTGAGCTCTCTATCGGACAAGTATCAATGTCAACCTGTCGGCTGTGTCCTTGGTTGGAGGGAAGATCCCCAAGCCTCATCTGTGTGTCAACACATTGGCGGGTTTGTCGTGTCTCTCGCTTCAAGCCTCCACTGAATCGTCTTCGTGGAGACTACCAATCGGTGCTATTTGATTGATAAAATTCATTAACCACCCTTTGAGTTGAGTTTGGTTGGGTCTCCCGACTTGTCTCCGTGTCTTACAACCTCTGAATGAATTTCGCTAATCATCTCTGATCTAGATGAACCAAGAGGTTGGAGAGAATGGGAATCCATCTATGAAAAGATAGTGGTGGTGGCCTCGAATCTCATAGCATACAAGGCATTGAAAGCAAAGTGCTCCTTTGACTCCTCTGACTCAACCTCCTGTATATTGCATACAGAGTCAATGAGGCTCCCTTTAGGTATGCCCTCAATCTGTCTATTCTCAATATGTAATCGAATTGAGGTCCCCAAGAAGTGGGATAGGTAGATCCGTGTGTAGGTTGGCGGGTCGATGAAGGCCTCCTTTGATATCTATAGGCATTGATCTATGTGGAAGCTGTTCTTAACAAGAAGCTCGCTAGGTGCTAAAAAGGTCTTGTATGTGTGTAGCTATATGAGATCTCTTGAATGACTTGGTTAGCCTAGTGATAAGTGAGCGGAATAGAGCGACCTCAAGGCTATACCGAAAAGGAGGCAATCTGTCCATGTATGAGATCCTCTCGAATGACTTGGTTAGCTTGGTGATAAGTGAGAGGAATAGAGCAAGCCTCAAGGCTATTCTGAAAAGGAGGCAATCTGTCCATGTGGAGTCCAATGCTCACAAACTATCTTCTTGTACGGGCATACCAACATCTCTGATCACCCTCAGCTACTAATGTCATGGATGCGGATAACGCCAGCCATGGTGGCCTATATCGGCTTGAGGTCAAGGAACCAAAATCCACTCGATGGAGATATGTGATCACTTGGAATGTTGCATCAATCTGGGGTAGGGGGACCTCTAACTCAGCTAAGATAGATGATCTGATAGGGTGGACGGCTTATTATGAATATCCATGCCAATAAAAGAATCTAGAGCCTCTCCATTAGAGCCTAAAAAGCCTTTGATAGATCGGGGTCCAATATGGGCTGCTAGACATACCATTTGAATCTAACCAAAGAATCAAAGAGAAGAGACTTGGATCAGGGATCCTAGAACTGAGAGTAAAAGCACTAGCCATATCCCGTGCTCAGTCGGCCTTGTATCGTTGGTCTCATTATGAAGATCCGTTCAAAGAAAAGCACTCCCAAGTACGTGTAAGATGCAACGATCTCTATTGATAGGTGAATTGCTCTCTATGTATGATTGGGATTGGGCCAGAGAAAAGGAATCCCAGCTGTGTAACGTGCAAGGATTTCTACCGATAACCCATCAAAGGTGAACTGCTCTCTACGCATGATTGCCTCGGATGTGTTTAAGATGAAAACCTTGATTTTACCACAATTGAGGGCCTCGAGCAACACTTGGATGCACCTTGTACCTTCTATGAGACACATGATCTGAAGGTCAATCTATAAGACCGCATCATCTCATAGAGGAGAATGTGAATCAAGGAGCCTATCCCTCCTGGTATCTCGGTGGTCTCAAGCTCGTGATATAAAGGCCAAACACAGTTAATGGAAAACCCTGTTTGACCCCAATAGTACTCTTGATCTCCTTTGTTCATCCTAGGCCCCGTTCAGACCTTGCTTGAGATCGTCGCACAAAGTGCCATGATTGCCTAGGTAATCCCCTTACCGTATCCCAAATCTTGCAAGCATTTGATGAGCTAGGCCCTTAGCATTGTGTTAAAAGCCTTGCAAAAATCTACAATGTAGTAATAAATCCTTTGTCTTCATGCCCTAGCCCTCGAAGTGATCTAGAGTCGCATGGTCGTCACGGATGTGAAAATTCACACTTTTCGAGAATGCAAATGTGTGCAATGCATGTAGAATTTGAATGCCGATTGGCCCTCCAATAGGGAAGAGCGCCCTCGTGAGAGTACTTGTTTCTATTTCAACCTACATGCAAGGTGGGAAAGAGATGACGGATGAATGCAATGTGGTAGAGAGAATGTAACGTGAGATTCACAATGAAAGGGTGATACCCTTTCATTAATGTCCCTTGAGATCACTCAAGTTCCATCTTTCCATTTACACCTACCCTTAGCCTATGACCCATGCATCTGCCATTCAATGCGCCTTAATGCACCCTTCCCTTCCTATTGCCCCTAGGACCTAGACACGTGTGTGCACATTTTTATTAATAAAATAAGTATCACATGTCCAAATTCGATGCCAGTTGAAGCAGTGGCTCCAGCTCGACTAGTCCTATCGACTCAGACGATCCACTGCCATAACAAATCGGTCGGTGTCCATCATAAATACAAATACATGTTACACCATTGGCGTATAACATCATAATAATGTTTTAATGTCTACTAATCACAGATTAGTGATTTCTCTTGTCATGACACTCCCTCCTGCTTAAATGGGCAGAAGTCCTCTTCTGGATCCTCTCTTGTCTCTTTCTCTTGCGTACGCTTCTCTTTTACTTCTGCATTTGTATCTCCTCTTCATAATCTACAAATAATCTTCTCCTGGTAGTACAAGATCTCTTCTGAATCCAAACTTAAATCTCATCTTCAAGTTCTGGTTCCTCTTGATGCTGAATATTCAAAATGCAAAAGTACCACTACAGTGCCTCTTCAGTATCTCTTCATGCTCAGAATCCTCTTATGAATACTTAGCTGCTGAAATCTCTTTACAGTAAACACATTCTCCACAAATTGGTCAGTATTAAAACGATTCTCTCACCCAAATGTTTTCATTGAACTAGGTAGACCTTGGCTATGGATGATTTTGCGATGGAGAGCTACTTAGTCTATAGAAACTATAGACCTTCAATCTCTTTTTCCAACTCTTCTATTTCAGCCCTATTTATCTTATCAGACGCTCAGAAGAGAAAAATATTTATTCTCTGTCCATACTCTACAATGAATATGCCTACTCTCTATTCAGTTCACACATCCATACACCAGTGTTGGCTGAATGGATAGCATTTACTCTTGGTTCTATGTTCATTGTAGAGTCTTGGGATGAGGAGGTAGAAGCCTCACCCTCCTACTTGGATGCTTTGCCTTTATTTTTACAACAAATTTGGCTAATAGAGTAGGACATTTATGCCATGGATGCCCTGGCTTATGTTTCTTACATGCGAAACATTTTCCCTCCTTAATTAGCTTTTTCTTCTCATCGTCAGTCATGGAAGGAAATGGTATCCATCCAGGATGTGATTGGCTGTTAACATTTTGTACAATAGCTTTCTCATTTCCTTTGTTGAAGGGTTTACGCGGATTCAATTTTCTCTCGGCTATTTCAGCCAGCTTAGTGAGGTCCTTAAGCATGGTCGGGTTAAACATTTCAACCTCGTACCTTACTTTTGGGCTTAAGGCTGCTAAATACTTCTTTCTCCTATCTTCCTCACTCTTTTTGGGTAACTCTAGAGAGAGTTTCCAAAATCTCGCTGTAAAATCTGCATTACTCTCATTATCGAACTGCCTAAACCTCTCCCAACGAAAGGTTAGGTTCTCTTCATGCCTTGGTGGCATGAAAGTGGCTTTCAGTTGCTCCACGAATTTAGCCCAATCATGAATAGGCTCTTTTCCTGTTTGTGACAAGGACCACCACATTAGAGCATCCTTCTGCACATGCAATGTGGCAAGAGCAAGCTTCTCTTGCTCGGTCTTGTCTTGATGGGCAAAGTATAGCTCAAAATGACGAATCCAATTGAGGATTTTGTCAGCCTCCCTTGCCCCATCATATTTGGGGAACTCAATTCTCTCTCGTGGTTGGAATTTGGACCTCTTAGAAGGGGTACTCAACTCTTCATCCCCGAAGTTTAAAGTCCTCTTAGTCCCTAATCTTGTCATAATGGACTGCTCAATCATATTGCTAAGCTGGAAAATCAGCTTATCAACAAGAGTCTCCTCTCTTCCTCTTGCACTTGGATTATAATCCATGTGTACTGGGTTTTGAGTTGAAGGCGTGAACTCATCACCTTGTTCTTGGCTGGTCTCATTTCTTCTTTCATTACGAAAGGAGAACTCCCTATCAAGAGGTTCTTGAAGGAGAGACTGTTGTAAATCTATTTGTGGGTTATCATACTCAAGATGTGTATAACTCTCACCCAATCCATCCTCTTCAAGAGGGGGTGAAGGTGTTCTTTCTCAACTAGTCCTATCTACTCAGATGATCTGTCAACCAACTATTCTCTCTGCTAGCCTCTACTGCAGATCACGGGAGTAGCACCATGATTCTCCTCCCAGCCTATTCTGCTAAGGCACAAAGCAAGCCAGAGATCTACGTTGAAATTCACGTGTATCAAATCCTTCTCTTCTCTCTCTAGCCTTAGCAAACCCCAAATCCCTAGATAGATCTAGATGCCACATGTCATCCATATAGGGCCTTCCTCTGCAACATTTCACCCCTCTCTTGGGATGCATTTAATTCCTTGCCCCTAGGCACAATCTTTGCACTAGGCCCTTGGTCTCAGATCTATCTAGTCTGGTGCTATCAGCCCTCACCTAGGACCTTGACATTAAATCCCTCCCGATCATTTACATGAAGCGCAAACACATATATTACAGAGATAGATCCTATAAGGGAAATGTCGACTGATTCTTCCGAGGTCATGCTACCTCGGCTAGAGCGTAACATTCCTTCCCTCTTCAGACATCAGCGTCCTCGATGATAAAGTCTGGGAACACTCTCCGCAACTGATATACGGATTCCCAGTTAGCTTCGGATAGAGGCTGACCATGCCATGCAACCAACACCGTGGGTATCTTCCGATTTCGTATTTGCATTGTTCCTCGGTCCAGGATTCTTGTTGGTTTGCGCCTTGCAATACCCTCTATCTCCTGAAACAAAACCACACCTTCGATTAGTGAGTCACCAGTATGTAAAAATTTCTTTAAACGTGAAACATGAAAAACTGGGTGCACCTTACACCCCTGTGGCAATTCTAATTTATAGGCTACATTGCCTATTCTCTTTAGAATTAACCACGGCCCACAGTATCGAGGTGATAACTTAGCACACTCTCCTGAAGTCAACGACTTCGAGTGCGAAGGAATTCTGAGAAAAACTTTTTCTCCTTCTTCAAATACTCTTATAGACCGATTTTCATCCGCATACACCTTGGCTCTATCCATAGCCTGACGGATATTAGCTCTCGCAAGTGCTAGCATCTCCCGCATCTGAACTACAAAGTTCGCGGCACTAGGCACTTTCTGAGGTACTCCAACTATAGTTGGATTGGCTGGCCTATAACCATAGTTCAGCTCAAACGGACTGAACCCAGTAGATGAATGTTTCCTATCATTGTAGGCAAACTCCAACAATGGTAACCACTTGTCCCATGTATGTTGCCTCAATGACACATATGCCCTCAGCATATCCTCTAAAGTCTGGTTGACTCTCTCCGTCTGACCATCCGTCTCAGGATGATCCCCACTACTCATTCCTAACTCAGTCCTTAGTGTCTCAAATACCGCTGTCCAAAAGTGACCGGTAAACCTGACATCTCTGTCTGACACTATGGATCTAGGCAATCCATGCAGACGAAATATATGTCTAATAAACAAATCCGCTACTTGCGGGGCACTAATAGATTCTCTAGTCGGAATGAAGTGAGCCATCTTGGTTAGACGATCAACCACCACAAGGATAGAATTATACCCTCCTTGTGTTGCAGGTAGTCCTACAATAAAATCCATGGAAATGCTCTCCCACTTACTTAGTGGTATTTCCAAGGGCTGTAAAAGTCCGGGTGGCTTCACCCGCTCGGCCTTACTTACCTGACACGAGAAACACCGTGTCACATATTCATGAATATGCTTTTTCATCTTTGGCCAAAAGAAATCTCGCTTCACGAGATCATATGTCTTCTCGACACCTGGATGTCCCGCACACGGGCTATCATGGCATTGTCGAATGACTCTCTGCCTGAGATCATTCTGACCAGGTATTACAACCTTGCCATTTCTAACTAGCATACCATCCCTTATGGCATATCTTGCATAAGTTTGGCCTTTTCTGGATGCCAGGTCATCCTTTTCATTTTCCCCGGGTTTTAACACATGAGCCTTAGGCCATAAGCTCTGGACAAACTCGTCCACCTTCTGAGTTTCTCTGATCTCGGCCATTAGAGCACTCTCTAATACCGTGAAACTCAGGTTGTGCATAATGCGAGACAACGCATCAGCTACCTTATTGTCTTTTCCTCTTCGGTACCGAATCATTAGATTAAACTCCTGCATGAGCTCTGCCCACCTAGCTTGGCGGCCCCTCAAGTCAGGCTGTTTACAGAAATGTTTCAGAGTATCATGATCCACATCCACATAAAACTCTGAACCATACAGATAATGCCTCCATGTTTTCAAAGCATGGATAACAGCATACAACTCCAATTCATGAGTTGGCCAATTCCTTTGAGAGGGAGAAAGCTTCTTGCTTTCAAAGGCTACTGGCCTTCCCTCTTGAAGGAGGACTGCTCCTACCGCAATGCCACTTGCATTGGTTTCTAGGAACAACGGTTTCTGGGGATCAACTATTTTTAACACCGGTCCTGAGACCACAGCTTGTTTTATGGTGTTAAAACTTTCTTGTTGATTCTGTCCCCAAATAAAAGGTACTTTATCTGAGGTCAGATCAGTCAATGGCGATACTATTCCGGAATATCCTTTGATATGCCTTCTATAAAACTGGACAAATCCCAAGAATGATCGCAACGCGGTCAGACTCTGAGGGATTGGCCAAGTTAGTATCGCAGCCACTTTCTTCGGATCCATTTCTACCCCTTGTGGAGTAATTATGAACCCTAAATACTCAAGCCTAACCATACACAGTATAGTTTCCTTTTTATTCACGTAAAGACTGGCTTTCCTCAAAGTACTGAACACTATCCTTAAGTGTTCACAATGTTCAGTAACACTTTTACTGAATATCAAGATATCGTCAATAAAATGTACTACGAACTTTCCGATATATGGACGTAGTAAATCGTTCATAAGCATGACGAAGGTCGCTGGAGCATTGGTAAGTCCGAAGGGCATTACTAAAAACTCATAATGACCAAACCTGCTTCTAAAAGCGGTTTTATGCACATCCTCGGCTCTAATCCGGATCTGATGATAGTCGCACTTAAGATCTATCTTGCTGAAAATCACGGCTCCATGTAATGCATCTAGCAAATCATCAATCCGAGCCATCGGATACCTGTGCTTAACAGTGATATTATTTAATGCTCTGTAATCTATACAGAGGCAAAACGTATCATCCTTTTTCCTCTTTAATATCACTGGTGAAGCAAAAGGTGAGAAACTTGGTTGAATCTGCCCCAACTTGAGGTATTCTTCCAGTTGCCTACGCACCTCCGCTTCTTCAGTAAAACTCATTCTATAGGGAGGCCTATTTACAGGTTCTGCCCCCGGGATCAGTTCAATCTTATGCTGAACTTTCCGCTCTGGAGGTAACCCATAAGGTAGTTCATCCCTAAAACATTCAGAGAACTCCTCTGTTATAAGATTAGCCAGCTTGGCCATCTCACCACTTTGCGTAACATCAGTGCTAGCCGAAGACTCATCCACCGACTCTACCGATGCTGTGCAAAGGTATAAAAACTCTACTTGAGCCTTTCTGATTTCCATCACGGAAACCAACGGTCGTGAGGTATATCTTTTTCACCTCGCAAGACATAAAGCACATCATTCATCTTGAATTGATATACGTGCTTTTTTCAATCAATGGCTGGATTCTTCCTAGAATGCCACGCCATTCCCAGGGCTATATCCGCATGAGCAAGCTTGGTTATTTCAAAATCAAGCTTCTCAGCATAGTCCTGAATCCGAAGCTCTAACTGGGTAACCCTTTGGTCCCATACTTCAGTTGAACTTCCATCGGCCATCCTGACTGTATACGCATAGTCAGATGGACTTGTCTTTAATTTCAGCCTCTTCACGAGCTTGGAGTTAATCACATTGTGAGTTGACGCTGAGTCAAACAACACAATGACATCATGACTGGCCACTTGCCCTTTCATTTTGATTAACTCCGTATCATTGAAGGCTGTATACCCCGTTGCTGCGGGCTTAGATAGGATGTTATCAGGTGCACTCGTCACTAACTTAGTAACAGACACACAGAACAAACAAGGTACTAACCTCTGAGAAGATCCCGCTAGCTGAATCTGCATCTCTTCCGCTCTGGGACTTCCCTGCATCTCCATGTCGCACTCTGAGATCACCATCTCAGCCATCCGACGATCTTTATTACGTGGACAATCTCTCCACTGATGAGGTTGAAGGCAACCAAAGCATAAGCCTTCTCTCCTCGCTTTTTTCCTTTGTTCTGGTTCAAGGGAGACTTAGACCAAGCCCGAGCTGCCATTGGGGTTACTTTCCTCTTCACTCCAATGGTGGTACTTGGTTTAGGAGTTTCAGCCGGTCTCGCCTGCTTGGCTTGACCACTCGGCTGCGAACCACTCCCTCTACTAGCCCACTTCTTCTTAAACCCAGATTTCTTCGGATACCCATACTGGGTTCCGACCTGTGCAAACCCACTTGGCTTGCTGCCCTTGGCATCCTCGTAGTTCAGGGCTATAGCTATTGCATCATCTAGCGTGTTCGCGTACTTAGCCCGAACTTCCATTTTTATTCGATCATTCAATCCAAATATGAAATCTTTCACTTGGATTGATTGAGGCAGGGGTTCGTCAACCTTCATTACACTCTCTCGAAACTTATCAGTGTATTCTGCCACTGATAAATTTCTCTGACGAAGGTTCCTATATTGATCCCAAGCTTGGGATGCCTCGTCAGGAGGTAAGAAGTGTTTCCTGAACTCTCTTTTAAACCCCTCCCAGGTAGTGGATGCTATGCCATCTTTTTGTTGTTTAATCCACCACCGATCCGCAGCCTCACTAAACATATGGGTGGCCTCGCGGATCTTTTTGATGTCATTTCTGATCTCACAAATGGCGAACGCCTCATCCCATTTGTGTAACCAGGTCTCAATGACATCGGAGCTACGGTCGTTCATCCAACCAGAATACTTTTCCGGTCTGTAATTAGCAATATTTGGCACTTTAGCCTTCCTAGGCTCGACCGTATGGACACTAGACTCCAGTTCCATTGGAGCCTTTCCCTTCTCTTCTCGAGAAGGTCTGGCAGACATACTCTGTAACGCTCTCCTAAGTTCAGATTGCCCTGCGTTGGCTTGTAATTGCTGCGCTAACAACTGTTGCAAGGCATCCTCCGGCAATGCAATCCTGCCAGATAAAGTGTGAGCTACTGGGCGCGATCCCTGCTGGGTCGGCCGGACTCCTGATTCACCAGGGTCCCTTCTGGAAGCCCCTTCTTCTGCTTCCATTTAGTTCAGTAGGTGTTTTGTTTTGGGGCTTTAAAAAAAAAAAAAAAAAAACACCCCTAGAACACTGTAATCACAAGCTGACACAATGCAGGGTACTGACACTCTGAACACAATTCCCTATACTAGGGAATTCCTGCAATCCCACATTCACACTGATCAAGCATTTAATACAGGCATATATCACAGATGGCGCTTTTCCCTATACTAGGGAAATTCCTGCAGTCTAATTCTAACTGAAGCACACAGGCATCTGCTGAAGCATAATTTGTTCTTGCTATAGCATCATAAACTGCGACCTCTGCTAAAACCACAAAAGTCTAACTGCTTCCGACAAAACAGGAATAACGAAAACCAAAAGGGAAAATAGATAAAGTACTCCCTGGAATTCGAATCCCACAGCTTGCAGCCTGCACGTACGGCCTGCTCTCAGCTCTCACCAGTCATCCGTACTCTGACTTCTACCAACGACCACTGAACACAACCAGCAGTCGAAGACCTTCGTCAACGAACCTCCGTCAGGCCCGATCAAGCTATGCTAAGTGCGGGAGGGCTACGCTCAGACACGTCGTCATCACGTCGTCGTAGTCCATCGCATGGAGGTCACAAACAGCAGGACCCTCCTGCGCTCTTCATCCCTCGTTTCGTCGAGTCACTTGCAACACTGAACAATGTTCGCCTCACGCCAGCTCTATCAGTCAGTCCTCCACCAGCGGGTGGAGCCCAACATTCATGTATGGCACTCCCGAAACACCACACGTGGCCCAGCAAGGGCCTTGTGACTAACCAGTAGGAAGAGTCACTTGGAACCCTCTGCCCTCTCCAACCGAGCTCACATGTCAAGAAAGCCAGGCGCCAAGGCGCAGCCCCTCTCCAACCAAGACACAATTGACGAGCGGCAGAGTCCGTGATGAAATATGCCTCCAAGCCACCAACCTGTGCATCGACAGTTCTGGCGAAGCCCCCGGACGACGTGCATACCAGGTCCTCCACGAGCTCACGCGACCTTCAGATGGATCCCTGCCCACGCGACGGGCCAAGGCTGATCCTTGGGCCAAGCACATAGCTCCCGCGATGCCAAACATCCAGCTTGTGAGCTCTTGCATGCGCCATTAGCCCGTTACTGCTCGTCGGCCAGCCAGCCTTCAAGTTCGTCAACGAGCGTGATGATACCAACTGTCACCTTATTTCTAAGGTCACGTCACGTCGTTACAAGGATCCAAATCCCCTCGCAGGCCCTTCACAAACAACGTCTCCCGTCCCTTGCTCACTCAACCGAGCTCTGATACCAATTGTCAACCAACTATTCTCTCTACTAGCCTCTACTGCAGATCACGGGAGTAGCACCATGATTCTCCTCCCAGCCTATTCTGCTAAGGCACAAAGCAAGCCAGAGATCTACGTTGAAATTCATGTGTATCAAATCCTTCTCTTCTCTCTCTAGCCTTAGCAAACCCCAAATCCCTAGATAGATCTAGATGCCACATGTCATCCATATAGGGCCTTCCTAATGCAACATTTCACCTCTCTCTTGGGATGCATTTAATTCCTTGCCCCTAGGCACAATCTTTGCACTAGGCCCTTGGTCTCAGATCTATCTAGTCTGGTGCTATCAGCCCTCACCTAGGACCTTGACATTAAATCCCTCCCGATCATTTACATGAAGCGCAAACACATATATTACAGAGATAGATCCTATAAGGGAAATGTCGACTGATTCTTCCGAGGTCATGCTACCTCGGCTAGAGCGTAACATGATCCACCGCCATAACAAATCGGTCGGTGTCCATCATAAATACAAATACATGTTACACCATTGGCGTATAACATAATAATAATGTTTTAATGTCTACTAATCACAGATATGTGATTTCTCTTGTCATGACAATGGAAGCCTTGTGAACATGAATGATAGTCTTAAGGGTCTAGGTGTGGAGAAAACTACTTTAGACCATTTTGTTAAAAATCCTTGCCAAGATCAAGGCTAGAATACTTAGTCCATATGTGTATTCACTATGTAGCAGCTCATGCATGATCTTTGGCTCCGCAACTATGTAGCTTCAGAGTTGTGTGTTTGATGTCACCAATGGCGATCTGAGGAAGTGAGGAGAGCGGCCTCATGGAGGGAATGGGTAATCAAAAATGGCTCGATCTTCACGTGCAAAATTCTTCGAGATCTAGAAGTAGTGGAGAAAGATGAGCAACATGCTCGGGAGTAAGCTTTAATCAAGGTAGATGTCATGGTATGTGGTGTATGTAGATGGTGTCATGGTGTGTGCCATGTGGTGGGGGATGGATATACTAAAGGAAAGATAGGCATTATCAGCTCTGGGTATTGGCAAGGAAAGGCAAAAGTTAGTGATATGTCGATAGACGGCAAGGGATCCCCTGAGGTAGTCAACTACGCTGGAACCTCTCTATTTGGAAAATAGGTGAATCCACCCCAAGAAGGGCCATTAGACTAGACCATTGTAAATGATAAGGTCATGTACCTTGCCATATTCAAGAAAGAACACCCATAGAAGTTACCGGTATTCGCCTGTTTGAATTCCTTGCCGCCTCTAGATTAACATCATGCAGTAGAATAGAATCATCTTGGAAATCAAGAGGTCGTACTTGTCATGTAGCCGTCCTCCCGTTGAAGTTCCCAACAAGGAGGACTTCCCCACAGCTCCGTATGGTGAGGTCTCAGCCTCCTCATGGAGCCCCCCCAGCAAAAATGGAAGTCTTGGGGGGAAATAGCACATTGCGATGAAGAGGTCATGTTGAGGGATCTGAATCCAAAGAAACATGGCATGTGTGTCACGCCTCTCGATAGAGATCAGCCTAGTCAAAGACGACCTGTATAGTTCCGCCACTCCCCCCGATCCACTTGGGTCTTGTCACGGTATGTTGACTCCAATGTGTATCCGCAAGCTATTTGCAAAGGGCACTCTGAGTAGAAAACTATATCTTGTCTTGTGTATGACTGAGAAGAGAGAGAGAGAGAGAGAGAGAGAGAGACCAATTTGATACTTTGCTATTTAATCTAATATGAACATTGTTATTTCTTTGATACTTTGCCATTTAATCTAATATGAACATTGTTATTTCTGGATGGGTTCTCCCCTTTCCTCTTCCTTTCTTCCCAAGTATGTCTAATCAACACTCTTTCTGACTTTAATATGATGCAGTGCTTCAGAGAAGGTAAAGGCTATGGGACAGATATTGACAAAGGCAAGGGAGCACTTGTATGACTGCAAAGCAGTCACCAGGAAGTTGAGGGCCATGTTGCAGGCTTCAGAGGAACATGCTCATGTGCTAAATAAGCAGAGTGCAATTCTAAGACAGCTTGTAGCCAAGACTCTTCCCAAAGGCCTTCATTGTCTTTCCATGCTATTGACTTCCGAGTATAGCCTGCTTTCAGAGGACCAAAGGGAATTCCCAAATCAAGAAAAGCTCGAAGATCCTAGCCTCTTTCATTATGCCTTGTTTTCAGATAACGTTATTGCAGCCGCAGTGGTTGTAAACTCAACAGTATTTCATGCGAAGGTGTCACAGAATTTCTGGATATGTTTGCTCATCTATGTTTATTCTTTTTAGTCAATAAGCTGCTTAGGCACATATGTATATGCCTTTCCTTATGTTGGTTTGCACTTGGAAACATCTTTGCAGGACCCAGAAAACCACGTGTTTCATGTTGTCACAGATAAGCTAAATTATGCAGCGGTGAAAATGTGGTTTTTGGCAAATCCCCCAGGCAATGCAACGATTCAAGTGCAAAATATAGATAATTTCAAATGGTTGAATTCTTCCTATTGCCCAGCCTTGCGTCAGCTTCAGACTGCAGCCATGAAGGAGTATTATTTTAAGGCTAATCACCCTGCAACATTGGCTGATGCTGCATCAAATCTTAAGTATCGGAACCCTAAATATTTGTCTATGTTGAATCATCTGCGCTTCTATCTTCCAGAGGTTTATCCAAATTTGGACAAAATCCTCTTTCTGGATGATGATATTGTGGTGCAGAAAGACTTGACACCGCTATGGTCCATGGACTTGCATGGGAATGTCAACGGAGCGGTAGAAACATGTGGAGAGAGTTTTCACCGGTTTGATAAATATCTTAACTTTTCAAACCCGCTGATTTCAGAACATTTTGATCCAAATTCCTGTGGTTGGGCTTTTGGCATGAATGTTTTTGATCTGCGAGAGTGGAAGAAGCGGGATATAACTGGCATATATCATGAGTGGCAAAACTTGGTGAGTGATTTTTATGGCCTTGATGCATTTGTTTGCTTTTACTTTTGAATTGGACGTCTTGCTGCATTTGTTTTCCTCTTACTTTTGAATTGAACGTAGTTATTATAGAAATGGACTAACTACAATTTGTGTTCATTTTAGAATGAGCAAAGGGAGTTATGGAAGCTGGGGACATTGCCACCTGGCTTGATCACCTTTTATAATCTGACTCATTCTCTGGACAAAACATGGCACGTCTTGGGCCTAGGGTATGATCCCAATATTGACCTTGATGACATACAGGGGGCTGCTGTAGTGCATTATAATGGCAACATGAAGCCCTGGTTGGAGCTAGCAATGGCCAAGTTCAAACCGTACTGGACAAAGTATATGAACTACGATAATTATTTTTTGCAACAATGCAACGTGAACCTGTAGATTACAATATCCTGGCGAAATCAGACATGTCTGGAAGAACATTTCCCTTTCACTCCTATTCCACCGGATGAGGTCTTTTATGAATACATTGGCCCATGCCTGGGTCTTTCAGATTTTTCTCTAGAGAGGCATGATAACAAGGCACGTCAGATACTCAGGCAACCATGAAAGGTTTCCACTAACTATAGAGACTGCTAACCATTGCGTTTAAGCCACTCAGAGAAGGTTGAGATAACAGTTTGTATTGTGGATCACCTGGAGAATCCAGCCGATCCATTTAAATTTTCTAAGGCTAAAATCTTTCTTCATATCTCATTTTGACCTGGAACAATTATAATGACTGTATTGGGAAGAGGGTGGGGGAGGTGTGACGCACGAGCAGAGAGAGAGCAGCCAAGGTTTGTGCAATCACCAGTGAAACTAAGTATCTAAAAATTATGATGCAATGCATTTTTACCTAACTGGAACTCTAATATGCTAAACTGGACTCGTTATGCCTTGGTGCATCTTGTACAGCAAGACCATTTTTTGTGCGGGGTGAAAACAGAAGTGCAAAAATGCTCAAAATTGCAAAAATAAAGGACAAAAAACCTAAAAGGCCCTTTTGTGAGCTGACTCTGATGCTTTCTGAGAACATTCAACATCTGAGAAAATCTGTAAGCTCCCTTATGTCCATCCCACCATGTGCTCACCCTCTTGCCTTTGCCTCCCCCCCGCCTGCCTTGGCTTTTCCCCTCTACGTTCTACATCTAAGGTAGAATGTTCTCAGAAAGTACCGTAGAAAACCTGAGAACATGTTAGATGTAGAATATTATCCAGAAGTACCAGAGTCATTGGTCTTAGGGGTGGCAGATTGTGTAATAGTGAGTTTTCATATGAGTTAAACTCATATGAGTTGTCGCTTGGATTGCTTGCCCCCTACGCTAGTGTTGGTGAGATCAGATGTTGGGTAATACCCAGCATAACCGTGAGTGCACACATTCTTATGTACATAATGATGTGAAATATCTATCAAGATGCTCCAATGAATTTGCTCCACTTTTGATCAAGAAGAGAAGAGATTACTCCCTCAGGTGTTGGAATAGGTAACCCTAACATTCAAAAAATCATATTAATTAATTAGTTGGGGGAGGCGGGGCAATAATTAGTCTCACGTGGGGGAGAGAGAGAGAGAGAAAGGAGAATGACTCAGTAGAACTAAAAAGGAATGATGGGAAATTATCCAAAATTTTAAAAAATACACAAATCCTTTTTTTGTTTCTAGTGCAAAGCCTTCACTAAGACTTGCACCTATGGCAAGGTAAAAAAGGAGCAACCTTAAACAAAAGATATCGCTAGGCCCAAACCAGTTGCCTTCAAAGAAGTTCTACTACTTCAAAGGAGAGAGGCCTAGATCATTGAAGAAGGAAATTAGGCTGATAGAGGCAAGAGAAGAAGAGACTAAAACCGAAAATTGATACCATGTAGAAAAGCTAGAAGATGGAAAAGCTAAAGCCATGGCATGGGACAAGGGATAAGGTAAGTAAGCCAAAGCACAAAAAGTCTACATTAACTATCACCCTTATAATGATCAAGGCTCCTTGTGATCCACATTAGATGCCCCATTGATATGACAAATCCACAAAAAGCTCTACAAGTGATTGTAAGGACCTTCTTCCTCAGTCCCCTTGACGGCCTAGAGCTTCACCTTAATGACCTGTGTAGATTTCAGTCTCTCTCTCTCTCTCTCTCTCTCTCTGACTTGTGTAGATTTCTCTCTCTCTCTCTCTCTCTCTCTCTCTCTCTCTCACTCCTTTCTTATCCTCTTTGTATGCTTTTGTGTGTGTCCTTGTGCGTGTATGCATGCACACACTTAGTTTCCTCTCATGCACACTCTCGTCACACCCTCTTGGTTTCCTACATGTGTTCACTATCACGGCATGTCCCTAGCCACATCTCCCCTCATACTAATACTCTTTAGATATACATACATCACATGTGACACACTAAGAGGTTCATGTACATTAACAAAGACAATTTATGATGGGTGTAAATTTTATGGGTGTGGGCTATCTACCATGTCTACATGGCACTTGGATATCTTCTATGAAGACCAATTTCTCCATTTTCTTGAGAATATTTTGAAAAGGCACTATAATACTTATAGATTCATCTTATCGCTCTACATGGTTCATAAATGGACTAGCTCTATACCTCATCTAATTAGTTTGAGATTAATGTATGCCACAATGTTCTAGCCACACAACCCATAAAAAACCAAGACTATTCAATTATGTTATTTGCAAGAGTTGGATACCAATGATTTGAGTACACTAGTTTCTTGATTTGCCCAAAGCTTCATAGATATGAGCCCACATTAGTAACAGTGAGTTTCAAACTTTGAGACCATTAGGAATTAGAGAAAGACAATTAGACATGACATTTTTTTGTAGTAGAGGGCCATATGTTTCTTCTAAAGAAACCTATATGGGAGAATCCAGCATAAGGATTAAGAGAAAGAACCCAATCCTTAGAAGTGAAATCTCATGGTGATTGGACATAAGGCCCTTGAGCTCTTGCTTATTTAGGACCCATCCTAGCAATATCGTGATGCTAATATAGCTTGTGACATATGCATGTGTCTTAACCAACAAAATCGAGAATAAACAAGAGTAGAGCACACTAATAGTAGATTTTCAACATACCTCAAAGGTATCAAAACTATTGGGACCCAAATAATGCATTGCTAATCTTACTTAGAACTGGTACACTACCAAACACCTTAGTTGTTGACACAAATTCAATGTACTAGAGATCGAGAATCTTAGTTTACAAAATTTTTGGATGTTCTTGGCACTTCCAATTCCCCTATAAGGTGATTTTGTATCATATCTTATGACTTATCCAACTCCATAGGATTCTTTGGATTTTTGTATGCCCATATTTTATTTCTTTCTTGAATTCTTACCAAGGTGCAAAGAGTCATATTGGCCCTCACTTTGTATATTCCAACTACAATGACCTTTAAAGTGGTGGGGCAATGGATCATAGTTACAGAAGAACTCATTCCAGTGGCACTTAAGTTGTCGAACCTGAGAGAGACCAATACATCCCACGAAAAACTACAAAGAACTATTCAAGGAAAAGGCATGGCTTGTCGGACAAGGGTATTTCACAAGCAAGAAAAAGGACCTTGGTGCAATTTTTTCTGTTCCTCTTTGAGCAAGAATAGATAAAAAGAATGCACACCTATGCCACAGTGTGTCTCATTAAAAAAACGTTGAATATGGCACATGGAGAGGGTAGTAACTGGGTGAATAGTGTCACTTACACCATCACCAACTAGGCTACTAGGGTCGTTCATTTGTACCATCATCCTGGCAAATGAAATTGTGGATTGTTTTCACTACTTAGTGCTTTGATTCACATTTATTTGGATGCCTTTTACATTGGAGATTTTTTTAAAAACCCAAGAAGTCCTAAATTTAGATTTCACCTTTGGGGTGCTCATTTTTTTAAAATTGGGATTTGGCACTACTTGCTTTAAAGGTGACTCATCCTTTCTGTGATGAGTTGGTCCTTAATATGCTAGTTGGTATCAGATTGAACCTCAAGTTTCTTTTTTGTTTTTGGGCTTTCCTCTTAGCTTTCTTTTATCTCTTACCCAAAATGAAATTTTCTAGCTTCATCATCTATAATTGTTGATTTGTCCATTTAGCTAGCTTTTTCCTTATTCCTACATTATCAACTCCTTCCATTCCAGAATCCATTCTCACATATTTGAAGAGAAAGGATTTGTTTATTGAGGTAAACTTTGATATGCATATTTGATAGGATGAAGTGAGACCAAACAACATGACCTTGCTCCTCATTTCACCTCATTCATTTTCTTGCACTTGATTCATAGGTTTCCTCAAAGTCAATGTCACTTGTCAAGACTATATGTAGTGTCCTTCGAATATTTTTGTATAGGTCTAAGATTCAATTGGCATAGGAATAAGATGTAGAAACACAACGAGGATGGTAACTTTGCTTATAAGGCTACCCTAGATACATTGATCTCATATGTCCATGTGTCATTGCTCAATTTCTATATTAGCTTAGCCTCCTCTTGCATCTTTTTGTAGATTATCCTGTGGATTTTGGTTGGAAATTCATAACGTGATTTTCATGAGCTCCATTAATTCCTACATTTTTTTCCCTAGAAAATTTTGATTAGTACAACTCATCACTTGCCATTTGTTGAGTTGGACTACAATACTGCATGGTCCAAGCAAACCATAAAATTCTCAAGTGAACCCTTACCTTAATGAGAATGTATACAACCTTTTCAGGGACTATACAGTTAGCTATATGTGTCCACCCTCTGTCTCTCTTTGATAACTCCCTCCTTATACTCTAACATGGTATAAATACCTTCTCTTTAAGGCCATGGAATTTTTAAAATCCTTGCGAGGCAAGGCATTACAAGCATAGAGCTTTCATTGTGAGTCAGAGAAGTTATCTCCTACAGTGAGTTTTTGTGAGAATAAGAGGAGGGAATTTTGTTTTTTAAGATTGTGTAAGAAATAATGAGCATACCTAGGTAGTAAAAGAATTTCATTGATGCCCAATATGTTTCTGAGCCTTATGTAGCCATTCTATAAGCTATAGCGCAAGTTTTAGAGGCATATATAGGTAATTCCGCTTTGAAAAAATTTCCTGTCTCTCTTGCTCCTCGTACTATGTTTTTCAGCCTAGCAACTCACAAAGACCTTTGGTCTCTCCACCATCCTCATGACCACTTGGTAATAAGGTCAAGTTTTAGGTTTCAAGGCCTCTACCAGCCTTTCCATACGACCACATGGTTGTAAGCTCAAGTTTTTTGGATTAAAAGTTGTACTCGTGAAATCAAACGTCTTAGTCTGAAGTGCTCTACAAGCCTCTTCAAGATCTCTCATGACCACAACAATTAAATTCAATGGTTCTTCTCAAAGAGCGAAGTTGACGGCCTCAATAATGATCATGACCTTGTGGTCATTTAGATGCTCAAGCTTCTCTTCATCAAAAGGTATTTTGAGCTGCTACACCAACAACCTCATGTTATGTTCCAAGCCTCTTCAAGTTTTAAATTTTCTTCAAGCCTCTCAACGTTCAACTACAAATGGTCTTGAAACAAGATCATCAATGTAAGCTACAAGCTATGTTGTTCTTTTTATTCAAACATCAAACGAATGCATCGTTGTTCTTATTCTTCAATGATCAAAGGTGTATGACAAGTTTAAAGCTAGCAAAAGTAGCAATTCATAGCATCAGCATTATAGTAATCGAAAAATCACTCAATGAGATGCTCTTCTAAAACAAAACAGTAAACTGATAACAATTATGGGAATTAGAAGTTCAAACCAAATGAAAAAGTGGACTATAATTATGGAGCAAGGGAAAAACCCAAAAGCCCTTCAATAACATTGCTGACAATACATCAACTTCAAGAGGTTACAACTAAATGGGATTAGAAAGCACAGTTGGTATTCAATCTTATCAGCTTCAATGTCAAAGATGCTATGATTTAGGAAGTTCTCAACAACTAAATGAGGGGAGAAAGCACAATTGGTATCGAATCTCATCAACTTGAATGTCAAAGATCTTATGATTTCCCTTGGAGACAAAAAGTCAACTGGAGACACATGTAAAGCTCTTGAGAATCGGTTCAATGTAAAGAACATGTCCAAAATCATTATGCTTGAAAACTAGTTGAACACGATGACAGAATATGGAGAAAGGAGAGGAAAGCCATAAATGGCTAGCTGTATACTAGATGGTTTTAAATCATGGATCAGTATGCAAACCCTTTATGGTTAGGATTACGATTTTAAACCCTTTTCTCTTTTTAGCACTTTACAGGTTAGTGCTTATCCACAATCCCTCAAGATGATGATTCTAGAGTTGAAGAAAGACTTATCATTATTGCTCGTTCATGAATCCATAATGGGAATGCCCATTCCCAAACTTAAACTAAGAGCTAGTTGATGTTTCTCTTTTACAAGTGGTTTGATAAATTTCTATGCAACATCACTGATGTATAGGTTTCTTTAGTCTTTGTGCAAATCCTTTTGAAGCAAGTCTTGCCTTAATATCTCTCAATGCTACCATCTAGATTGTACTTTACATTGTAAACCCAATTTTTTGCAACTATCTTCTTTTCTAGTGTTGTTTTTATACATTGGTTCTGTTGTTGCATGATAGTTGTCATAGGAGCATAATTTGTCCTTTCACTTGTTTTCTTACTTTGGTAGACCTTTTAAGTTCTTTTTATCTTCTTCTTGTTAGTTGCTCTTCAATATCTTGTTTTGTTGTCTACTATCATCTCCCATGATGTGGATATTAACAAAGCATGTTCGACATTCCAACATGAGACCAACTTAGTGTATGAAAATAACACGAGCCACAAAAATTGCATCTTGCATGTCATAACTTTTCTAGAGATGATCTTTCTCTCAGTTAAGTGAGTCTATGATTTCACAACGTATCAAGTGACGAAATATAATAAGGGATGTAAGCATTCAATTTGACTTTAAATGGTGCATTGTTAATAATTTGAATTTGGATTTGCATGTGAGGTAATGCAAAAAATTAATGGCATTTGCTAATACTAAAATTTGCTAGAAACATAGAGGCTTATAAGCTTAAGAGAGGCAGACTATAGGATAATGAGTTGTTTGTGGACGAAAGGGAGTTGTTATTTCCTCCCTCTTCCCTCCCCGCACGGGAGTTCTAAGGTGGAAAGCGGGAGAAAGGGGAAGGGAAGAGGAAGGATAGGGAGGAAATAAAATGTAGAGCTAATGGGTCTAACGTGGAAAGCGGGAGAAAGGGGGAGGGAAGAGGGAGGAAGGGGGAGGGAAGAGGGAGGAAATCATAGGACTAACGGGTCTAACGTGGAAAGCGAGAGAAAGGGGGAGGGAAGAGGGAGGAAATAAAATATGCCAATACATAGAGCTAATGGGAGAAAGCGGGAGAAAGGGGGAGGAAATAAAATATGCCAATACGTAGAGCTAGTGGGTCTAACGTGGAAAGCGGGAGAAAGGGGGAGGGAAGAGGGAGGAAATCATCCTATGCTACTAAAGAAAACTCATCCCCCGCTCCACTAGGCAACCAGGTACAGGACGTTCACACCTCATGGCATTTCCATTACTGAAGAAATCCCACTTTTTACAAAGCTGTAATCGGGAGGCTCTTTTACTTAGATTGTGGGTTCAAAATGGCATCCTCATCATCAATAAATGATTAAAAACTTCAAATCACAACATCCTCTTCACCCATATACTTATCAATTTGAATATCGACCTTAGAAACATCACAAGATGAAATAGTATCTTCATAATTGGCATCAAACCGTAGATTCATTTTTGGCTTTGATTGTTTATCTATTGGCGCCAACGATCTCTGGCTGCCAGGGACGATAGCATCAGCGAGACTAAGGGAGCCGGCACAACAAGCACCACCACCATACTCCAAGCAAAACAGGCCTCCATAGCCCCAAGCAGTCTCGAGGACTCCAACACCTGTCGGCCACCTTCTTGAAACGTGATTTGTGGCTATAGGAGAGCATGCATCGTACAACAGCAGCTCTCAGATCAGCAAACGCCTTCAACATACACCAGCTTCTATGCTGTAGCCTCTCCTGCGAGACGAACCGATCCTCAACTTCTTCGACGAAGCCATAGCTTTTGCATCACAAGTCTCAACAAAGAGACACGTGGCAGATAAGGCCACATGGCTGTCCAAAGTCCACAACCCACTAGTAAGGTTTGGTTTAGCCTTTGACATGTGGTAGGCAATATTTAACCTGAGTTAAGTGAAGGAGACCCAAGGTTAAGCAGTTGGTCAGTTTCTTGCCACATAAGCAGACCACATCATCACTACCATGTAGGCTTATCTGACACATGGCAATCGACTGCCACATCATCTTTCTACCACCTCAATTGACACGTGGTAGATGAGCCACCTCATCAGTCAAAAATTGACCAGTCAACGGTGAATTATCAACGCCAAGTCAATAGTCCAGTCAGCTGCTGTATCATCACTACCACGTGGTACTCCCGTGACAGGCACTCTTACTCTCTGGCAAGCACACACAATCCACGGCATATGAACATACCGGCATACCTCTTGCTAAGCACAGTGCCACATCATCACTACATGTGACTCACAGTGCCACATCATCACTACACATTTCACTCTTTTTTGCCCCTCCACCTAGATCAAGCTGTATCTCTTGATCCACAAGGAATTTGAGTGAGCTACAAAAAGGTGAAATGATCAATTTTTTGTGCTCTACGAGCTCGTCACATCACATGCACATTTTGGTGCAAGTATCACTCACTTTTAATCCTTGCCGACAACTCCACTTCCTACACACACATCAACCTCTACATCGATGCATCTAACCTAGCACATAAAAAGAACCAAAGAAAATAAATTATTTGTTGTTCTTTCATTGATCAACGGTTGGTATAGATCTAGATCAGAGTAGATTAGATTGCCACAAAGGGGACGCTTTGAATTTCCCCAAGTTGCCAACCTAAGCCATGCCCAAAATTCATGACTAGTACCTACTCGGCAGTCCCTATGCTCACATACAGTTTCACATCATCACATTACCTGAAACTTGACATTCATCAGTTCAGTGAGCAGACTTCAGAGTGTTCTGAGGCATTGCCAATTGATCAATGGGTAGATAGCACATGATTTGATTTCACACACATGCCATCATTTTAAATTGTGCACATCATTTCAGCCTTTTAAGCCTCTTGGCTATTCCCGGCATCATTTGCCACAAGCATTGTAATTCAGATCGGATTATATATATTGTAGTTCTACCTTCATTGACAATTCAGATTTCACTTGCCACACTCAGTGTTTTGCAGTTGATTCAGACAGTGATTTTCATGACGCTTGAGTACATTTTTTGCACCATGTTTACAACTAGCACAGCCTCAATCTAGAGGCATCTGCTAAGCTAGACAACTCCAATTACGGCACATGGAAATACCAAATGGAGACCATTCTTGTACTTCAAGACAAATGGGAGTATGTTGATGGATCTACACCTAGACCATTGGATGATCCAGCCAGCAGTAGCTCTACTCCACCTATTGTCACAGCACTAGCAATGGGATCTTTAGCTACACAAATAGTTTTTGCACCTGTAGTAGATCCTACCATAATTTGCCCGAGCACAGGTAGAATGGGATAAGAAAGATAAGTATGCATATCATCTGATCAAGCAAAATGTGCAAGATGTCATGCTAGGATAGCTCAACAGTGTCAAGACATCCAAAGAAGCATGGGATATGTTTGCAGCTCTCTATGAGTCCAAGAACACTTCCAGGATTCTCACAGTGAGAAACCAAATCAACCAGAGTTTCCACAATAGCAGGGAAATTGGTCATGCTTATGTACTCTGAATCAAAGACTACAACAATCAACTCGCAGTAGCAGGAAAGACGATGAATCCAGCAGGAATGGTTCAAGTCATCCTGAATGGACTAGGATAGGGATATGAGAATCTAGTCCAGAGTATTGCCATTCAACAGCAAATTCCAACACTGGAAGAGCTCCAATAAGTCTTAGTGAAGAACTCAGGACTCATGCCATTCATGCACACAAAGGTCATTCTAATGATCATGCATTCACAGCTTCAGACAGAGGTAGAGGCAGAGGTAGATCATTCCAAAAAACTGATCATCTCACTAGCAACAAAGTCATAAGCAAAGTTAGCATCAACATCATCCTCAGCAACATCAGCATCAGCAAAGAGAAAATCATTCTAATCGAGGAAGATTCCAAGAACAAGGGAATGCATCCATCGTGTCAAACATTCAGTGCAACTACTATCATAAGTTTGGACACTATGAAAGAGATTGCTACAAGAAGCAGTATGACCAAGGCAGTCAATCCAGTAGCAATCGAGGGAATTTTTGCAGCAAAGGAAATCATCGTGGTGGACATTCTAGTCACATTCATTTTTCAAATGAACATGGGAATATGTTTCTTGCAAATGAGGAAATGCAGCAAACTAATACAGTGTATCTAGACACTAATTGCAATCCAAAAGAGGATTTCAGCTATCAAGTCGACCAAGCAGATCAAGATCTTTGGTATATCGACAGCGGTGCATCATCTCACATGACAAATCATCAGGAATGGTTCACAGAGTTGAAACCATTAGAAGGTCAAAAGAATGTCATCTACACAGCAGATAATACACCAAATCCAGTTCAAGGAATGGGCATTATCCCTATGAACAATTTCACTGGTACGAAAGGATTGGTGAAAGATGTACTCTACATTCCGAAGCTCAGCAAGAACCTCTTGTTAGTAGGTCAAATGATGGAACACAACTACCAAGTCATCTTCGACGGAGATAAATGCACTATCAGAGATAAATCCAAAAGATTTTAGTTAGTAGGAAAAGGTGTCAAGGAAGGACACTTGTACAAAATGCTAGCTACAATACCAGATATGCATGCCATGTCAGCTCAACCGCAACAGATGCCACTATCTGCAAAATGCCACAAGAGATATGGTCATGTCAATTTCAAGAGCTTGCTAGATCTCAAGAATCAAATTATGGAAATTGGAATTCCAAAGCTAGAGTTTTCTGGAAAAGTTTGCGACGTCCATGAGAATTTTCCTAATTTTGGGGAGTTGATTGCTCTTCTAATTTCTGAAGAGCAGAGAAATGGTGGTGCATCTTCTTTAGGAGGAACTTCAAAAGAAATTGTCTTCTACTCAAATGCTGGAAGAGGTAGAGGCAGAGGTAGAGCAGGCTGATTTGGAGGCCATGGCAAAAATCAAAATATGCAGCAAATTCAAGAAAACCAGTTCTATGGAGGAGGACGTGGTAACTTTAGAGGCAGGGGGAGCCAAAGAGGTCATGGTGGATGGCAGAGAGGCCAAAATGCAAACAGCAATGTTGAATGCTACTACTCTGGTAAAATGGCTCATATGGCTAAAGACTGCTATAAAAAGCAAAATGACATCATGACTGGAAAATTGCAACAAGGCAATTATGCATCCTCTAGTAGACAGGGTGATGACAAAAATGAGCATTTGTTTATGGTGCAGCACATTACCAATTCTGGGACAGGTGTAGAAGAAAGCAATGATGTGTGGTATGTTGACTCAGGTGCATCAAACCACATGACAGGTCATGCAGAATGGATGCAGGATGCAAGGAAAATGGAAAGACCAGGATTTGTGGAGACTGGTGATGATATTGCACATCCTATTGTGTAGATTGGTAAAATTCCTTTGTCTATGTAGGATGGGAAAAAGAAATACCTGTTTGATGTATTTCATGTCCCGAATATCACCAAGAACCTGGTTTTTGTTGGTCAAATGGTTGAGTAGGGCTTGCAAGTCAGATTTAATCCTCATGGATGCTTTGTTGAGGATATGAAAAATAAAGGTCGGTTGATAGCAAAAGGGAAGAAGAAGGGTAGGATCTTTATGTTGGATGCGAACATGCTTGAATTGAGTATAGCAATGTTTGCACATGGGACCGGTGTAGTTGCAGATATTGATATCTGGCATAAACGCATTGGTCATGTTAATGTACAACAACTTAAATTAATGCAAGCCCAAAATATTGTTGCAAGATTGCCTAAGTTCAAGGTTGCAGAAATGCATAAGGTATGTGAAGCCTGTCAATTTGAAAAACAGGCAAGGAAACCATTTCCTAAACATGTTCAAGAGAGTAAGAGGCCATTGGAATTAATCCACTCTGATGTGTGGACTACTAAAGTTGCATCTATTAGAGGCTGTCATTATTTTGTCACTTTTATTGATGACTACAGCAGAAAAGTTTGGGTGTATTTTATGACAAAGAAAAGTGAAGTGTTTGGGCATTTCAAAGCCTTTAAAGCTATGGTTGAAAAAGAAACAGGCTTGCAAATAAAATGCCTAAGGTCAGATGGAGGGGGAGAGTACCTCTCAAATGAGTTTGCAAGTTTCCTATAGGAGCATGGCATAAAGCAGCAATGTTCATGCAGTCATACCCCACAGCAAAATGGACTTGCAAAAAGGAAAAACAAGCATATTGGAGAGGTATCTCGTGCCATGCTTAACGAAAAAGAGCTGCCAAATTATTATTGGGCTGAAGCAGTTGCTACAACAGTCTACATAATGAGAATAGGACTCCCACTATAGCAATACATGGCATGACGCCATAGGAGAGGTATACTTGCATGAAACCAGATATTTCTCATTTAAAAGTTTTTGGTTGCATTGCCTATATGTTCATGTGCTCGATGAGTTGAGAACCATGTTGGATCCAAAGGCTGAGAAGTGCATCTTTATTGGTTATTCTTAGCAGCAGAAAGGGTATAGATGCTATAACCCTTCTACTCATAAGTTTACACTGAGTAGAGATGTTGTTTTTTATGAGATGAGCAGATGGTATAAACTAGTAAATGTGATTGGTGATGTAGATGCACAAAATGGTAATGCTGCACAGAATTCACAGTAGCAATCACAATATATTAGTGGACCTGTAGTGTCCTCTAGCAGTGGTTCACATACTCCGCCATGGATAGGCAGATTGAGATCAGGAGGATCTCCTCAAAGCAATGAAGATAGTGGTATGCAAGTATCACAAAAAGGAAAAGAGAAAGTAGATCAGCCCATGGTTGATGTGAATGCAGGTCACTCTTATGTGGATGGTGAATCCAGTGGCTCAGAACAGAGGCTTGATGATGAGTTGGGTATTCCTTCTATTGTTACACCTAGAGTAAGGAAGACAAGGGATGTTTTGAGAGCACCTAGTAGTGAGACTATTTTGCACTGGTCTACCAAAGTTAAGTATCCTGCGGATAGGCTGAAATATGATGGATTTACAACCATCCACTATGCTTATATGGTCAAAGTGATACATGAACCAGAACCCACTTCATTTGAGCAAGCCATGGGAAAAGAAAAATGGGAGAAAGCCATGGATGAAGAAATGGATGCCTTGGAAGCAAATGCTACATGGGAATTGGTGCATTTGCTTAAAGACAAGAATGCAATTGGCTGCAAGTGGGTTTTTAAGGTGAAGCACAATGCAAATGGTTCTGTGAACAGATACAAGGCAAGATTAGCTGTCAAGGGGTATGCATAGACATATGGCATTGATTATGAAGAAACATTCAGTCCGGTTGCAAGGATGGCAACCGTAAGAGCAGTCTCTATGGCTACATCAAAGTGATGGTCTTTACATCAGATGGATGTAAAGCATGCCTTCTTGCATAGTGATTTGCAAGAAGAGGTCTATATGGAGCAGCCACCAGGTTATGTGCATGCTGTTCATCTTGAGTTTGCTTGCAGGTTGAAGAAAGCCTTGTATGGCTTGAAGCAAGCACCAAGACCATGGTCTGGCAAGATAGGACAGTATCTTGTCACTATTGGCTTTCAGATTTCCAAGGCAGATTTCTCACTTTATGTGAGAAAAACAGAGAAAGGCATTATGTTGCTTGTCATTTATGTTGATGATTTGATCATCAGTGGTGATAGTGATGAAGATATCCTTCACGTGAAAATGCTATTGAAGTAGAAGTTTGAGATGAAGGATTTGGGAGAGCTGCGTTACTTGTTGGGCATTGAGGTGATTAGATCCACAAGTGGGATATGGCTCTTGCAGAGGCAGTATGGATTGGACATGCTGTCCAAATATGGGATGATAAGCCGTAAGCCTATTTCAGTTCCTTTGGAGAAGAAGGTGAAGTTGAGCACAAATGCATGTGAGCTTCTGGAAGACCCTACTATGTACAGACGCATAGTAGGAAGTTTTATTTATATGACTATTACCAGGCCAGATTTGAGCTATGCTATTGGGTTGGTAAGTCAGTTTATGCGGGCTCCAAGGAAACCACATTTGGATGCGACTAGATGCATACTGAGGTATGTGAAGTCCACATTGCAGTATGGACTATTTTATGAGACTGGGGTTCAAATACAGTTGCATGTATACATTGATGCTAATTGGGCTGGTAGTATTTTTGATAGACGATCTACCAGTGGATATGTGTTCTCTTTTAGGAGTAATGCAGTCACTTGGAGCAGCAAGAAACAGCCTACAATTGCCTTGTCGAGCATAGAGGCTGAGTACAGGGGTGCAGCAATGGCTGCATGTGAGGTAACTTGGTTGCGTAAGCTACTTTATGATATGCATCAGGGCCAGTTGTCATTTATTATGATAACATGAGCAGTATACACTCGGCAAATAAACCAGTCTATCATGCTACAACAAAGCACATTAAGGTGCATTATCACTATGTGTGGGAGAAGGTTCTAGTAGGTTTTATTTATCTAGTTTATGTCAGCACAGAGCATCAGGTAGCTGACATATTCATGAAGGCATTGGGTGCAGAGAAGCTACACAAGTTCAGAGACCTGCTTGGTGTGTAGGAATTGGGATTGAGCTCGAGGGGGAGTGTTGAATAGCACCATCATGTGATCATATGTGCATAGCACTAAACTAATAGAGTGCTATAAAGGAAAGAATTAGATGCCCTAACCCTAACCCTAAATGGGTTTGTATATATTCTACATTTTCAACTAGATCTAGTGTACAGTTAGTCATTTGTGGTGTGCTCTCTAGCTGTGCCCTCTCTCCTCATCTCCACTCTTCTCCTCTCCCCTCTTCATATTTTGTCATCATTGACTCACTCTTTGAGGGAAGCCCCATCAATTCAAATCTTCAAAAATATATAATTTGTCTTTGATAGGATTGGGAAGTTTGATAACCCAAGCTTGGAAACGGCCTCCATCCATACAATTGAGGTTTATCATAATCACCTCAACCAATTGCAATCGAATGCTTGTATCGATTCTTAGCATCACATCGATGCAATTCTCTGGATAGTGATAGCACACACAACACATTTTCATTGAAAGGATGCATTGGCGATGCGCCTTACTCTGCAAAAATGCCAGAGGACCAGAAATCGAAAAAGGTCTTCAAAGAAATCAAAAAATGTTGCAACCACTATTGTAGAGGGAAAATGCCAACATAACCTTGTGCCCAACGGGAGATTGGATCACCACTAGCGAACATCTTGAAGATATTATCTCATTCATGGGCGGCAAACACCATACCAAAAGTTTTCCTTTCTTCTTCATGCCTCTTTTTGAGCGCAAGTCTTTCATTTCCTTATGGGCATGTCATTGGGGTCCTTGGTTGTCTCCTCATTTATTGTCCCGCTGCCTGCTTCCGTTACATCACAAGCCACTCCTCTTTAGAGATCAAGAATAGAGAATTATTGTGGCAGCAGCCCCTTTGGATATCAACCCAAAACATGAGTTTTGTCCATTTTCCTCACTGTCAAAGCACCAATCGAGCTAGAATTGAGTGGGATTTCAAAGATCAGGATCACCATATGTGTTCAAGGTACATTCAGCCCTGAACATTCAAGAACTAAACCTTTCCAACCATTAACATGAAGCAATCACAATGATACACAGTCAGATAAGAGTCGAAAAGATGAATAGTAATCAAAATACAGTTTTTAGCAAAGAGCCATCTTGAATATTGGAACTGAAGCCAAGATACATCCCTTTCATTCAAGAACATCAAGAATAGTGCATAGCCTCAACATAGAACCTGCCCAAAAGGTATAAGCAGTCTGAATCCTGTCAGACAACAATCTGACTATTACATATCAAGACATTGTTACAAAGAAGATCCCAAAAGGAGTTATAACCGACTATATCGGTTCTTGAAACGGTTACTCGTCTATATGACTTGTGACCTTTGGCTTTGATCTTCCAACTTCCACATGGCTTGTGACCTTCCAACTTCCATATGAATATACTTGGCCTATGACTTAGCCTAGGTGCCTAAATACCCCTCAACACTTGTCTACATCAATCGAAAATCTTCCCAAAGTATGAGAGATGTACTGTGAGTGCCAAGTAAACACAAAAGCCATCCAAATAAATTGCTATGAATTTAGTCAAATAATCCTAGAATGTTATGGGCGAACCAAACCACTCATGTAACATTGCTTATACTCTAGCTTTCATGCAATACCTACTAGCAAACATCCATCATCATCTAGGAAATGTGGCAAGGCTTGCTGTGCTTTTTCTACACTTGCCATTACATTAATAGCACTTCCTCGAAGACCATATTGCCCCTCATAGTTTAGTTTCCTGATTTGCGCAAATGGAATTCTTATGGAGACTAGAAGTGCTTCGACTATGTTGGGCTTTGAGACATATTAAGTAGGGTTGTGCTTCTTATGGAGACTAGAAGTGCTTCGTCTTATGTTGAGCTTTGTGATTCTTATGTTGAGCTTTGGGACATATTAAGTAGGGTCGTTCAGTTGTAGCATTGAGCGTGAGAATAGGTCTAGTAATTTGCCAATGTTGAGAGACTTCACGCATTTGTTACAAAGTTTGATTTCCTGTAGTTTGAAACGGCGACCAAGATCATTGTATGCATTTCTAAGCATGGTTCTTGTAGTAGCCAGACTTGCTTCTTGTAGCTATTTCATGAAGAAGAGATTCTTGCAAGAAACACAAGGATTGGAAGGGGTGTACGTGAAAAGGTTGAAGTACTTCTAGCTTTCTTGTGGAGTTCTAGTGCTCGTTGTAGTGTCTCACTTGCGCCTTGGCATCGCCTGAGGTGTGCTTGCTCTCTCACTACGCTTTTTGAAAACCTTTGAGTGTGTTTGCTTTTCTGTCATGATTGTCGTTAAGTAGAGCCTCTTAAATTCTGCAACAATATCCTTGCTTCCATGCATTGTTTCTTCTTCTAGCAGAAAAGTGCTCCATGAGCTTATCTCAATGCCACTATATGTGCATAGCAATATAGCCCTTGGCCATGGTTGGATCAATCACTTCAAGTCAATGCATGAGTCCTTAGAAGCGGAGACTATGCCTATTATTGATGCCACAAACAATCCACCTTGCGATAATACTTTGGACACAGACACACTACTACATGGGCTATATGCTTCACAGCAAGTTGTTGACTGCAGATGACTCTGTCACACATACTGCACCATCCGAAGGCCATTCTCCTCTTAGCCTTTTTAGGGACTCCTACTGCGAGGAAATGTGTTTCCCAACACTATTTTGCAACAAATAAAGGAAATACCACGAGCTATCCAGCCACAATTACCGCGAGCTCATCATGGATGGAGAGGTCGACTTGGTGTACTGTCCGACTACAGAGAATGTTGTGGACATCTTCACGAAGGCTCTTGGAAGAGACTTGCTGGAGAGGCATCTTCATCGACTTGGCATTGGCCCGAAAAAATAAGTTCACTTGCGGGTGGACATTGAGGGGGGGTGTTAGATATCAATGAAGAAGGTTGTCCAAATGTTCACCACCCAGCCACAGCTTCTTGGGAGCTGCTCTACGTGAACCCCTGTATTCCCTTGTGTCTCTCTACTTTCTTCCAAGATGAGCTCTCCCAACTAGAAGCCTCCCCTGAACCCAACACTTGCCAAGTGGCTCTTAATTTGATGCCATGTGTCCCAAAGGGACCTTGCCCTTTAAGTCCTCTCATAGTTGCTACATGAGGATAGAAGGTTCTTGCAGAACATAGAAAATCTATTCTTCAAGACGATGAAGATAATGATTTTGAAATTTCTTTCATCCACTTGGGTGCGCTTGTAAAAAGCACAGCTACAAGGCAAGCAGCTCTACATGAAAGACGCTTGGCAAGATACAAACATCAATCAAATGTTGAACTCGAGAATAGGCTACAAAGACTTTGAGGCATTGCGAACATCATCAGGCTACAAGGAGACATTAAAGAAAAATATATTTGCAATGGTATGATAGTTTGGCTCTCCAACATTCTTTGTTACATTTTCTTGCGACAAGAAACATTGGCCAAGTCTTCTCTAATGCTTGGAACAACTAAACATACAAATACAACTATCGCTGCACAACAATGAGGCATCGTATATATGCCACCTTGTCCACTCAGACCAAATCACAATAGCATGATACTACATCCATCGATTCCAATCAATAAAGAGGGATTCAAAGAAACAAAGAAATTTTGGGCAAAGTCTTGAAGTTCTTCTCACACAATTCCAACATCAAGGAAGCCAGCATGACCACGGGCTACAATGGATCAAAAATGTGCCAAGGTTCAAACAATCATTGATGCTTAAGATAACTTCCTTCATTGATACCTTCATTTTTGTAGATGGGAGCCTATTGGAAGAGTCTTTGCATGTTGCCTAAATGCCCACCACTGCAAAGGTTGCAAAAAAGAAAACAAAAAATGCATGTATGGATTCCCTGAGCCACCATCCTGAAAAACGTACATTCTACTTCCACCAGAAGTGGACAAAGACTCCTAAGACATAGAGCTTAAAGCACTAGCAAAGAAATCAACATGGCATTGAATGAATTTCAAGGTGATACAACCATTTTCTTTGATGAATGGTTGGTTCATTTAGACATAACTAAGGAAACATACATTGAGGCAATTCAAAATTCCATTAAAAAACCACTAACTCTAATGAAGAGAGAACCAAAAGACACATACATGAACAACTTCAATCCTAAGCTTGCATCAGTGTGCGACACAAATGCTGATATACAATTCGTCTTGAATCCCCATGGCGCACCAGCAAACTGCACATCATACATGACAAAAGCAAATACAACCACAACAAAAAGCACTCAAAGAAGCCTTCAACTACAGTGTCAAAACACAGTCAAGCGTCTACGGAATATTGGTAACACATTGATAAAAACTCAAGAATTGAGCTCCTAACAAGCTACCTACATTGCTCTATAGTTACGATTGACAAGTTCCTCGAGACAATTCGCCTTTATAAATATCAACTTCCAAAGAAGATAGGACACTTCCGTTAAAAAGGAAAGAAACTTTGCAAAATTTGGTTGACCATGACACTGACATTTCTTTGAGGAAATCTTTCAAAAGTATTCCAAATGACAACAAGCATTGCAGAGCATTTGCTTAGCTGAATTCACAAGTAAATACAAAATAGGAAAAGGCAAACAAGTGAAAGCAAAGAAGGAACAAATAATAAGATTCGTGCAGTTCAATCAACATAAAAACCCTACTCGCTTCTACCATGAGAATTGCTTGCTCTATGTTCCTTTTGAACAATTTGAGAACACAATGATAATAGTAGGCAAGACATGGGCAGATGTATATCACGAACATATAGCAACCATCAAGGGAAATAGAGACAAATTCACCATGATAATACTTCAAAGGAATAATAGTGGCAACTCATAAAAAACATCTAGAACAACATCATCAAGCCATCATAGCTAGGGCATCGGGACATGCATAACACAACCTAGAAGCCAGCCAACGCACAATCATCCCTCCCATAAAACATACAAATTGATGCCAAACAAAGATTACCATGACACAATTAAAAAGCTAAATCCAGAGCAACGGCTCTTGCCTGATGACATCATGTTGCGAAAGATATTGGACCCCACAGAAGCGATTCACCTTTTTCTTACAAGAGCCACTGGCATAGGCAACACATTTACCTTGCAAGTAATAGTCCAAGGGCTACTCCACAACTACACATGAGCAATTGAATCCGACATCAACTTACCAACCGCATTGTTAATAGCATATACAGACAGGGCTGCATTTAATGTAGGTGGAACAATGATCTGTTCAGCCCTACACTTACCACTTGTGACCCATTCGCAAGCAAATCCCATGACCTTGACAACACAGTATAAAAACCTAAGACTAGTCAATTTTGGTGAATCGACCAAAGCATAATAAACCTAATTGGTACAAGACTTTGATCAATCAAACACAATCATTCAGAACCATTCAGTGGATTAGATGTCATACTCTATGAAGATCTATGCCAAGCAAGCTCAGTTAGAGATGCTTGGATATTCAAGAAGCACAAGACTTCAACTAACTTGTTCCAACTATCATACTGGGAAGAGAAGATTCGATACTACGAACTAAGAATGACAATGCGACAAAAAGACCAAAAATTCAAAGAGACATTGGAAAAAATTAGAATCGTGCAGCATGATGACAATGACTTGTAATACCTAAATGACACTTTTTTGCGAGACGAACACCAGTTGACGCCGACATCGCTCACCGTTTCTACACAAATGCACAGAAAAAAAATCACAACCAACATGTCGACAGCTTGCCCTTGTGCTGCTCACATTCTCCATGCAGTTTTATAGAAAAGAAAGACGTGTAGCAAACAAGTTAAAGCGCCTACAAACCCTCAAGCAACAGTTGGCTTGCATGCAACTTTAGCATTGAAATAAGGAATGATAGTTGAGATCTGCAGTGGTAACATAGACATTCTTGATGGGCTAGTCAATGGTGCTAGTGGCACATTCCATCATGTTAGTGTTAACAAGAAGCAAACAATAGTATGAATAAACTTCAACAGCAACAATGTTAGATCAAAAACATGATACAAAAATTAGCAACTATACACAAATGCAATCTTGCCAAGATGGACACCAATACAACAGATCACAAAAGAATTCAAGTTGGCAAGAATTCTCTGAATATAATTACAAGGAAGGAACTATCGATACCACCAGCCAATGCAAGAAAAATACATAGATACCAAGGATTAACAATGACAAGTGTAGCTTTCGACCCACAAAACATATGAACCCAGGACCTAACATACATAGCCCTCTCTTGCATTTGCTCCACAAAAAACCTTTTCTTACTAAGAAGACTAGAAAGAGACATATAAAAGTTGATGTTGATGTCTTGCAAGAGATCACATGCCTGCAGACAATACCCGCAAAGTCATTGAATCCCTCAATACATTGTCGCTAAATGCACACCTGCAGGATATACTACAAGTCAGAAGTGTCATGGGTGCTACTGACATCCTATGTCTCCAAAGCACAAAATAGGGTCCATCGAGCCGTGCCAATTTAGTCGACTTTAATGAGATATCTTGCTATCATGGTCATGGCCTTTCATTGCTATAAAAGAAGACATAAACACTAACTAATCCTGCTACGATGGTCATGGCCTTTCATTGCTATACAAGAAGACACCAACACTAATTGTGCATACTACTAGTCTATAAAACGATGTGGAGCTAATAAGCGCAACCTTCCGAAATGAAACACACAGCAAAGTGCACATAATAGCAACTTACAAATCGCCCAAGGCAGGCATTCAACAATTCGTAGAAAAGCTATAACACATACTCATAACAATATATACCAGCAGTCCAAATCATCGTACTTAGAGACATCAACATTGATTGCTTGAAAACAACAAACCCATCAAGCATTCTGAGCAATACCCTTCAATAAGCATCGTGCACTCAAATAATCAATAAATCAAACACAGTTTACCAATCAGCTCTGGATCACATTTGGATCAATATCAAAAACCAATTGGCACTATTAGGAACGAATCACTGCTCTGGTCAGACCACTCTAGCACCTACATTCTCTTCCGGAAGAAGAGATGCTAAATGGAACAACATTAACAATTGTGGCACCATCTACTTGCCTCATCATACATCATAGCACATAATACGCTGACACCAAGTGGAGACTTTGCTTCAACTACACATATCTCAAGCCCTTTGGCCTGATTCTGCTCGTTTTTGCAGATTCCCAATTCGACAATGGGACCAACAGTTACAGATTGAACTGGGGTAAGATGTAGATTCCGAGCTTTTGTTGTTGTATGAGTAACATATCACATGCCTGACATTCTAGTAGCTCTAGGAGTAACTCGTCCTCCAAGCTACTTGGAATGTGCTCTTGATGTTGTAATTTTTTCAATTGGTATGTCAAGAATTTGTTAACAATGGAAGACAGAAATTTCAAGTACGTATCTCTTACTACACCTTGGCAAGCCTAGTGTAAATTTTCACCTTGTTGGCCCTACAAGGGTCTAAGGAATGGACAGACTCTTCTTCTAGAGTTCCTAAAAGCTTTTGTCTTTTGTTGGGTATCTTTCTCTAGAGATGGAGTCTCTTGTATGACACCACTCTTGCCAAAATAGCCCCGTCCTTAATGGTCTATCCACCCCCCCCCCACACACACACCTCTTTCACCTCTTTTCTCTCCCCTCTTTCACTTTTCCCATATTTGTTCGCCTTCACTTGCTTTTTCTCTTTCCCTTTGCTTCCAATTTACACCTATAGTTTCCTTTTTCTCTTTCCCTTTGCTTCCAATTTACACCTATAGTTTCCCAGAACACAAGACAACAAGAGTTTGAATTGCCTTTGCCGTAAGAGTTCCCCGAATCCCATGACGTCGTGCAAAATAGTCTATACTTATCTCCATGAATGGTAAGGTAAAATACAGGGAATAGGGGCTATGGCGTTTGCTCCCTCGTCAGCTCGCCTTGCCTCCTCCCCTACACTCTCGCCTCTCCTCCTCAGGCCTTCCTTATGCCCATCTCCTTCCATGTACCACGTCTGCTCTTCCTCTTCCCCTTCCTTTGTTTCCTGGGTTCTTCGCAAAATTTGCGCTCCATTCCCTCCAATCCACTCCTTCCCTCGCATTGCCTCCCCAGTTTCCTTCTTCAAATTTGGTCCCAACCCCCCCAAGCTACCCGAAGTCGTAGAGGCTGGGGACCCTGTCTTGCACGAACCGGCCGCACCCGTGCCCGTGGCAGAGATCGGCAGCGATCGCATCCAAAAAATTATCGACGATATGGTGGGAGTCATGCGAGCAGCGCCTGGCGTTGGACTTGCCGCTCCTCAGATAGGAGTTCCTTTGCAGGTTCGATCGCCATGAATCGAAAATTTTATCTCATAACGGAAGAAAATTCAAAATTAGAGCATTTTTTGAATTTGCACGGTATTTGGTCATGCGCATGTAACCTTTGCTACTGGTTATAAGGGTTAAGAGTGATCATGTGATCGTGGCATAATTTTTCACATATAAAGCTCATGTGTAGCCTTGGACCCTTATCTTGAGGTATTCTCTTAGGTGGAGGTTGTAGAGTTAATGCTCAATTTAGTGTCATGTTATTTTGGACCAGCTAGTGAGTACTTACACTTATAAAACGTAGCAATGCCACGTCATAAGGGGTCCTAGAAACCATAAAAATTTTACTTGTCTCCCTTTCACACGTCTTGTATGTTGCTATGTCATTTGTTGGACATAATGTGGCTAGTTATGGAGGTCACGTGGCCTAGAGGCACAAATCCTAATCTTGGAAAATCTTGCAAAAGTTAGGACATGTAGTATCCTTGGTACACTAAGTATAGTCCTAGTGTAAGGCAATTAGGAGGCTATATAAGTGAGATCATAGGCTCATTTGGGACATCTTGGGGGTGGTGACTTCCTAACAAAACCAATGCGTGGGTGGAGCTGTAGGGTAGTTTTACCTAGGCAAGCAAATGCCTGGGGTTGTTTGACCTCCAGCTTAGGGATGATCCAAGCAAGGATCTAAAGGTTGGGTGGTTATACGCTAACACCACCAAGTTATGTGATCCCTCACCTCCCAAGCGGTCAATGAAGGTCATGATCTCATTGATGTAGAGCCCAAAGAGGGTTGGTGTGAGAGGGCATCCCTGCTTCACTCCGATTGTGCTCTTAATCAAGTCTGACAAACCTCTTGAGGCACACGTACTCTCCCTCTGACTGATTCATATAGGCTCATCATCCCCAAATCATGATTCCTAGGCTCTGAATCTCCTGAAGTCTCCTAATCATGCGGGCTTGTGAAACTGTGTCAAAGGCCTTCCAAACGTCTACAAAACAAGCGTAGACTTTCTAGGATCTCGATCATGCCTCCTTAATGATGGCCCGTAAAGTGAATGTGGTCAAGGGTAGAGTGTTGCCTCTAAAACACAGCATTCCCAAAGCTCGCTGTATGTGCCTCATTGTAAGAGTTGATCTCTCTTTGTCTCTAGTACCGATCCATAAATCTTGGCCAATGTGTGACTAATGATGAGAGTGCAGTAGTTCCCATTGTCTTAGTGCTAGGATACGGGCCAAGACCTCCTGTTCATGTGTAAAGTGCTCAGTTCATAGTCCCTCATGATTCTGGGCTCTCCGACTGTGGAGCCAACGCAATGCAACTCCACAATCTTTGTGGTGAACAAGATGGATGTGGGCAAGACACAAAAGCTAGGTAACCTATCATGTAGTCTGTTGTATTTGTCCCCCCTCTATGTGGGAAACAAGTGAGCCCTCTAGATAACTCCCTTCTCTGAAGACCATCATAAATGTAGTCTGTTGTACTTGTTGTGAAGAACCAACTTTCTCAAGAATGCAAATGTGTGCAATGCATGCAGAATTTGAATGCCGATTGGCCCTCTAATGGGAAAGAGCGCCCTCATGAGAGTACTTGTTTCTATTTTGGACCTACGTGCAAGATGTGTGAGAGATGGTAGATGAATGCAATGTGGTAGAGAGAATGCTACGTGAGATTCACAATGAAAGGGTGATACCCTTTCATTAATGTCCCTTGAGATCACTTAAGTTCCATCTTCCCATTTACACCTACCCTTAGCCTATGACCCATGCATCTACCATTCAATGCTATGGATGATTTTGTGATGGAGAGCTACTTAGTCTATAGAAACTATAGACCTTCAATCTCTTTTTCCAACTCTTCTATTTCAGCCCTATTCATCCTATCAGACGCTCTACACGGATTTTTCTCCGTCTATACTCCACAATGAATATGTCTACTCTCTATTCAGTTCACACATCCATACACCAGTGTTGGCTGAATGGATGGCATTTACTCTTGGTTCTATGTTCACCGTAGAGTCCTGGAATGAGGAGGTAGAAGCCTCACCCTCCTGCTTGGATGCTTTGCCTTTCCCTTTTACAGAATTTGTTTTGGCAATTTTGGCTAATAGAGTAGGACATTTATGCCATGGATGCCCTAGCTTATGTTTCTTACATCCGAAATATTTACCCTCCTTAATTAGCTTTTTCTTCTCATCGTCAGTCATGAAAGGAAATGGTATCCATCCAGGACATGATTGGCTGTTAACATTTTGTACAATGGCTTTCTCAGTTCCTTTGTTGAAGGGTTTACAAGGATTCAATTTCCTCTCAGCAATCTCAGCCAATTTAGTGAGGTCTTTCAAGGTGGTTGGGTTGAACATTTCAACCTCACATCTCACTTTCGGGGTTAGGGCTGCTAAATACTTCTTCCTTTTATCATCCTCACTCTTCTCAGGTAACTCTAAAGAGAGTTTCCAGAACCTAGCTGTAAATTCAGCATTACTCTCGTTTTCAAATTGCTTGAACCTTTCCCAGTGGAAGGTCAATTCTTCTTCATGCCTCGAAGGCAAGAAAGTGGCCTTAAGCTGCTCTACAAATTTGGACCATTGAAGAATAGGCTCTTTTCCCGTTTGTGATAAGGACCATCACATCAAAGCATCCTTTTGTAGATGCAGTGTGGCAAGAGCAAGCTTCTCATGGTCGGTCTTATCTTGATGAGCAAAATATAGCTCAAAATGGCGAATCCAATTGAGCATTTTATCCGCCTCTCTTGCTCCATCAAACTTTGAAAACCCTATTCTCTCTCGGGGTTGGAATTTAGCTCTCTTTGAGGGGGTACTTAAATCATCATCCCCAAAATTCAGCACTCTCTTAGTTCCTAATTTTGTCATAATGGACTGTTCAATCATATGACTAAGCTGAGAAACCAGCTTATCAACGGGAGACTCCTCTCTCCCTCTTGCACTTGGATTATAATCCATGTGTACCGGATTTTGAGTTAAAGGCGTTAACTCAGTGCCTTGCTCTTGGATGAACTCGTTTCTCCATTCATTTCTGAAGGAAAACTCCCTATCAAGAGATTCTTGAAGGAGAGATGAAGGTAATTCTATACGTGGGTTATCATACTCAATATGTGTGTAACTCTCATCTACATTATCCTCTTCAGGAGGAGGTGATGGTGTTCTCTCCCTATGTTCTTCTGGTAGTGGATGAAAAGGGACAAGTTCATTATTAAATATCCCTCCTCCTTCCATTCTTTCCTTTTAGTAATACAAGAGAAAATGGCTTGCTGTAATTTCAGAAAAGGGGTTTATTTTACAGCAAAAGTCAAGTGTGGTAGAGTTGGTGGTACTTATCCGACTCCCGCTTCGCTTGTGTCAAAAAACTACTTCGTTTGACCTCCTAATTCCTGTGCTTTATCCTTCAGTTGTGCGCTTGTAAGTTCCCCTGTTATCCATAGTGTAGTTCCTTTCAGCTTGTAGGACCATTGTAGGATCTCAACTTAAACCTCGTGAGTTAAATGTAATAACAGCCTTACGTTTACGATGACTAATACGGACTACTGTAGCGTCACCATCATCCTTAGAGATATCGTCGGGCTTGTTGTCCTTCTTCTGCCAGTCAATGTTAGGCATGGCTGCTTTAACATGTGCTAAGGTATACTGAATGAATTCTCCTGGGAGTCCCCCAATTCTGATTTTTAATGCATTATCCCGTTTGGCTTCATGTTCCGTTACCTTTGCTCCAAACTCCACAATGACCTCTCGCTTGGCTGTCTGTATTTCAGTTTGAACCAAATTCTCAACTGTGGAGACTAGCTGGGGGTAGGTGGGGAAGCCTTGCAAGACTTTACAACCTCATCAATTACCTCCTTCTTACCAGGTGCTTCAAGAACCTGGGTTCTAGCTATAGCATGTGCCACTTGTGTCCTCAGATTTCTCGCCTGATCTTGTAGGAGCAAAATATGTTCACGGTATCTGATAATGGGGTGGCCAAAAAGATCTCCTCTCATATATATGTGTATAAGGAGAGGGTATTCAAGCTGCAACCGTGGCATATCTCGCTTTGCTGGAAGGGGCTGTTGGAGTTGAGGGAGTTTTCGAAGAAGAGGAGGGAGAGAGGCTGGGCCACTCTTTGCTGGCCATTTCTTGTGTTACGCCTTGGCTGAATTAACCCCCTAGTTGAGCTGGGGTTTCAGCCCAGCTACTCAAAGGAGATTCTTAGACCTGCTGCCTGTGCATACTCCCAAGCCCTGCTGCTGACGAGGCTTGACGAGCTGCTGGCGGCGCTGCTGCTGCTCGCAGTGGTGTGACAGATGTGAGTTACGGGAGCTATGAAAGGGGCTACAAGAGGAGTAGATGGGAGCTACGCGAGGAGCAGACGAGCTACGGGAGGGAGCAGACGTGAGCTATAGGAGGAGTAGACGGGGGCTACCGAAGGGCTATGAGGAGACAGGGGGCTACAAGACGGGAGCGCGCGCGCGCGCACACACACACACACACACAGATTAACGTCCACAGGAGACCTCACGGGTCTATGGGGCAAAATGCACAACAAAATCATCAACATCAGTTAGTGATTGAGAGTCTATGCGGGAGTACAGCAGCTCAGCCCCAAATTATTATAGCATAACTACATTCAAGTGGGTCGTCTGAATAACATCAGTTTAAGACTTAAATGGTTACAATATGATTTTGACTTAAACGGGAGAGTATTAGTAGCCTTAGTGGCACTCTTGTAGGAATCTAATTTGTTGTAATAGAAGAGTGCATGCAAAGCAAAGTTGTTAGGTTTTGTGTAGATGCCCCTTATCTTTGACAATTGGGTTTTGTAGATCATAGTTTTGGAAGACACAAAGGAGTATATAAGTTATGCTCGTCAGGAGGAGACGGCTTCTCAACAACGCTACCCATTTGACCTCTTGGTGATTGTGCTTTAATGTGTTTGCATGCTTGAAGTTATTGTTTAGTCAGTTTTAGACTTTCAAATAATGTCGTTCATAACAAATCTCCAAGCAAGATAATTTCAGTACTAGAAGTGTGTTGCCACTAGCAAGCTATATGGAATTGCATAGCTACCTTAGGTTAGATGGTATGCAAGTTTGAGCATTTTCGTTTGTTAGACACTTGTGTTATTGGCGATTTGTTTGTGTGGGTTCCAGGTGATATGCAATCCCAAGCTGAAGAAGAAAGGTGATAGCACTGCAAGATTTTTTGAAGGCTGCCTTAGGTGGGTGCTATTTGCTGCTACTACATCGTGGTTTAATCTTTTTGTATAGCCTTGTTTGTAGGACCTTTAAAGGGAGAGGAGAACAACACATGATGCACAAAATTGAGAAGTGTTGTATTCCTTTAAAATCCCACACAAAGAGCTCTTATCAATACATGATATTCTAGATTACTTGTTGCAAATAATAGGGGCTGAAGTAGTGAAGATGTGTGTTCGTCCACAAGAGAAGCTCCCGATCAGGCAAAAAGGCTTTGACTTTTTTTTTTGGTGTTCTTAAAAAGATAGATGTTCCACCACTAAGTGCTTCTATGTAGGTAGGGATCACTCTGTGCATATATATATATATATGTAGGTAGGTAGGTAGGTAGTTCCAAATTTTTGAAAGTGTTGATTCACAAGCTCTATTAATGAGCTCCCCAGGAACACAAACCTAATTTCGTTACAAGCATCTAAAGGCCTCTTCATATGCATCAGCTTCAAGGGTATTATTGCCTTTGTTAATGGCAAGGTGGTTTCATGGAGCCTCATAGCATAAGGCGAACTCCATATACTAGCATTTTCAAGCGTGCTCATATACATCAGCTTTAAGGGTTATTTTCCATTGTCAACTTCATCTTTCTGAAGATGATGTATTTGATATCTGAGGCTTGTCTTTCAATAGATTAGGGATATGGCCTTCTCCAAAAAGTTTTGGTGGTTGCACACATCCGTAGGCTTTCTCATCAATTAGGAAATGATTGTATCAGGCTGACTTGGGCAAGCTCCTAGCTGCCTCGAGTAAGTTTCTACTTGTTAGCCAAGGGGGCTGTTCTTACCTTGTTCTCAGCCGATCTCCTTTCTTTTCTTATACATTTGGAGCTAACAAAAATTCCTTTGCATATTGATTGAAATGAGGTTGCTTACTTGAAATGGGGTGTCGTTTCCGGTGGCTATTGATTGTTTTTGAAGGATTAAACCCTCATGGTTGTAATTGTGTGTCAAACACTAGGTTAGTGTGGTCATTAGGGCCAAGAATGAAACCAATATTCCAGGTCCTGCAGCTCATCATCCAGATGTAAAATCTAACATTTCAAGCTAAGGCATCTAGGTCCTGTAGCATATGATGCAATACAAATTTTGTGCACCGTTGGTGTTAGAAATCACCCAACAGAGGGTACGCACAGCCGAAGAATGATAGTATTGCCCACGAGCTCACACAGTGTGGTGTGGGGTGTGGAATCATGGACTCCTTAAACTTACGTGCATAGATGTGCAAGCCAGTAAATAGACAATAATCAGAGACAAATATAGAAGAAACACTTTATATTTCCATCCGTCCACAAAGTAGGACAGGATACAATACCAAAAGGTTCTCCTACTAGATGTCAAGCACTTCTAGATCTCTGAGCCCGCGTGCTCCACCTTGAGCAAATGTAGGCTCTCTGTCTAGAGTGATCCTCTCCACCTTGCTGTTTGGAAACCAGCCTAGGTGGGCAGCCTTCTGTAAGCTAGGTCTGCAGCACAAGGTACTTCTTTCTCCTCCTGAATGTAGGCCCAACGGTAGCCCTGCTGCTGCTCCTGCTGCTAGTGGATTGGCTGCTCCAGATGATATGAAGTGAGGGCTGAATGCCCTCCTTATATAGGCCCCCAAGGGGCTGTCATAGAACCGACCAGCCAGCCTCATCCTGGCCGACCCGTCTGCTTGCTGGCCGACTTGGTTGGCTGGTCCAACCAGCCCTATATAAGGGCCCTAGCCAGGCCTTTTTGGGCTGCTGCTGGGTCTGCCCTTTGTTGCTGCTGGAGACCCTCTTGCAAGCTGCACACCTGCCCTCAGACCCCTGCCACGCAGCCGTACTGCAGTCGTACAGGTCCGCGCCTGTCCCGCCATGTTCAGGACCTGCTGCAGGCCATAACCCTGCCCACAAGCCTGCCCAAACAGGTCGCCATGCTGCGCTTCCAATTGTGCCCTGTTTCGCCGTTGTACAGCCTCTGCCACGCCGTTCCTTGGCACTTGGATTCCATAGCTTTGTGCTGCCCACATGACAGCTCTTGTGCTGCCCATGTGGCAGCCCCATTCTCTGCCCATGTGGCAGTCTATACTTCCCTAGGTCCACCTCCCCCATGCTCTCCTCATAGGGGGGCTTACAGATGGGGAGGTGACGATTCCAACACCCCCTCTCAGCGAGACACATGCCCAATGCCAACACGTCGAATGATGCTCTAGTAACTCCCTGGTCGTAGTCCTCTGGAACTTTTTGATGTCGAAATCTTTTCCTGGCTTTTCATCCAGTGGCTCCTGCTCCACCAGGTTTGGTTCCGCTTCTGCACACCATCTTGGTACACAGGTCCATCTTTCGTAGCACCTGTTGGCACCACCTCCTTTAGTCATGTTCCTGCCTTCGAACTCGAGCAATCCAGCCGTCACAATCTTCCAGTTGTCCCCCTCATAATGAGTGAACAACCTGGAGTCTTCCATGCACCATGCTCTGAGGGTCTGTTTCAACATGTCCTTCCTTTGGCAAGGTCTGCAACCAATGAATATTTCCAAATAACTTGGACCATGAACTCTTGCTGAGCTCTCAAGTAGGTACTCTTCTGGCTTCAGTACTCTTTGTCCATCAATTCCACCAATCTGTGCTCGAGATTTGAAGCACCACCCACACTTCCCCTTCTGCCTTCGCAGAAGGCCAATTTCTTCCGATCTCGTATCACCTGAGACAAATGAAGAGCAGAGTCTCTCCACAGCATGCTATAAAGGCTCAAAAGCAGAATATCAAGTACATACCAGACCGTCGTATTGCCTGTGTGCTTGCTCTAAAAGCAAGCCATGCACCTCATCGAGGTACCCACCAAAAGCGTGTGTAATCGTGTATTGTCCCCTTCTGAAGTACAGCATCCATCTGACCATGAGACCCCGGGGCACTCCATGGAATCCACCTTTGTGTCAGTGTCAACAGCCACGCACCTAGAAGGTACCGAGCGCTCCATGCTGTCCTTCACCTTCACAAAGGCATTTGACTCCTTGTAGACCCACATCTCTATGTTAGACATCCTCACTGTGGTTTCTAGGTCAACATATTTGACCTCGGTAACACACGGAAATGTCACTAGGAACAACTCTTCGATTACGAGATTTGCTTTGGCCTTTGTATCTCCCTCTGAATCTGAGTCGGAGTCCTTCCTTTTGTTTTTCTGATCCGCCTTCTTCTTTTTGCAGTCCATCGCAAAATGACCTGGCGTATCAGAGTAGAAGCAGGGTCATTAGAGTCGTCTTTCTTGGACTTGCCACCATTAGGCTTGCTCTTTTCGTTGCAAGCGTAATTGTTTGCCAGCAGCGCCTTTTCGTCTTTGTCGTTGTTGTAGAGCTTCTCCCTAGCTTCCTCCTGTAGCAGTAATGAACCAACTCCTCAAACGTTAGAGGTTTGGTCCTCTGTCCTGTTGTCACAGTAGTAACAAAGCTCTTGAAACTCCGAGGTAGCCTCCTTAGTACCATCAAGGCCAAATGGCACGAGTCCACCTTCTGACCAACTAATGCGAGTTGATCCCTCACCACCTTGACCTTCGTGAAGTAGCTATGTACCGAATCTCCCTCTTCCATAGCAAGATTGTAGAGTTGATGCTGAAGAAGCAAAATCCGGGAGGTGTTGCTTGTCTCGTACAAATCCTTCAGAGTGACCCACGCCTCTACCGACGTCTCAGCCATCTGGATATGAGGAAGAACGGATTTCACCGTTAGTCCTATGATCAATGCCAGGGCATGGGCATCTCTATCTTCCCAAGCTTTGAGCTCCTCTCTATCTACTGCCATGAGTATCATCCCTTGCCTGTCCACCATGTCCTCCAGCTTCGCCTCCACTCCCGTTGTGAGTTTCAATAGCTTTCAAGCCACTAAATGACTCCAGATCTTCACCTTCCAGATCGGGGAGTTGGTCCCGTCGAGTTTCCCAGACTCTCCGATGTTAGGGATAGTGAATGAGAGAAAACTAGGGGAGGAGGAAGGGAGAGCAAAGGCTGAAGAGGCTGTAGCGTTCGACATCTCTGCTGTTATACTACACAGCAAAGTCAGTTAAAATCAATTTTCAATAGACCAAAACTCTGAACGCACGTGACTGAACCCGAGTCACGCTCCTCCTCGCAAGGGCACTGTCCTCCAATCGTGGAAGTCGATTCCCAAGAGCTTTTGAATCAGGGTCGTCCTTCAGTATGGTCCCTGCCTTTAGGCTCCCACAGGTGTGGAATCACAGACTTCTTAAACTTATGTGCATAGATGTGCAAGCCAGCAAAGTAGGACAGGATACAATACCAAAAGGTTCTCCTACTAGATGTCAAGCACTTTTAGATCTCTAAGCCCGCGTGCTCCACCTCGAGCAAATGTAGACTCTCTGTCTAGAGTGATCCTCTCCACCTTGCTGTTTGGAAACCAGCCTAGGTGGGCAGCCTCCTGTGAGCTAGGTCTGCAGTACAAGGTACTTCTTTCTCCATTGAATGTAGGCCCAATGGTAGCCCTGCTGCTGCTCCTTCTGCTAGTGGATTGGCTGCTTCAGATGATATGAAGTGAGGGCTGAATGCCCTCCTTATATAGGCCCCCAAGGGGCTGTCATAGAACCGACCAGCCAGCCTCATCCTGGCCGACCAGTCTGCTTGCTGGCGGACTTGGTTGGCTGGTCCAACCAGCCCTATATAAGGGCCCTAGCCAGGCCCTTTTGGGCTACTGCTGGGTCTGCCCTTTGTTGCTGCTGGAGACTTTCTTGCAGGCTGCACACCTGCCCTCAGACCCCCGCCACACAGCCGTACAGCAGCCGTACAGGTCCGTTCCTGTCCCGCCAGGTTCAGGACCTGCTGCAGGCCATAACCCTGCGCACAAGCCTGCCCAAACAGGTCGCCGTGCTGCGCCTCCAATTGCGCCCTGTTTTGCCATTGTACAACCTCTGCCAGGCCTTTCCTTGGCACTTGGATTCCATAGCTTTGTGCTGTCCACATGACAGCTCATGTGGTGCCCCTGTGGCAGCCCCATTCTCTGCCCATGTGGCAGTCTATACTTCCCTAGGTCCACCTCCCCCATGCTCTCCTCATAGGGGGGCTTACAGATGGGGAGGTGACCATTCCAACAGTTGGATGGTTCCCTTGTGTTTCAATCTGGGGCTCAGTTTAAGGTTTTCTAGGATTGGGGACTTAGCTCCCTTTTCATATTTTTGGTTTATTCTCTCAATGCAAGTAGGCTCCCACGATGAGATTTATTTGAGGATTAGTATTAGAAGGAGGAGAGGCGACGGGATTTAGATAAATTAACCTAAGCTTTTGGGCAATGAATGCGGCGACGGAAGATTAAGGTAAGTAAATGGATGGACAACGCGCAAACTTTCTAGAGACTCTTGAATGTTCTAGAGGCCGCCCTTGAGCAAGTATAAAGACAGGTCCAGCCTCTCTCTCACCAGCCACCTCGAGCTCTCTCCCTCAGACTTTGATTGCGATGAACCGTTTGTGCAGAGAAAGTGAGAGGAGGGAGGGAGAGGGTGGAGGAAGGATGAGAAGAGCAGAGGGAGGCAGGGAGATCGAGGTAGAGGCAAGGCGGTAGTGAGAGAGACACAGCAGACTCCAAATCCTTAAATTTCCCCTTTTGCTTCTATATAGCTTAGGTCAATTGCTTACGTTGATTGCAATTGAGGGAGGGAGAATGGCGGAGCGCGGGAGGAGAGAGAGCAGTACAGGCACACGGAGGGGGCAGAGTGGTACTTCGAATTTTCTACGTAAAATTAGCAATCCATTGCAATTAATCCAAATTGGAAATAGTTTGTAGTTTGGTAGCACCGGATTTTCGAAGAAGTAGGAGCGAGTAGTAGGTAGTAGGTAAATCGTTTACGGAAGTGTTATTCTCACATTCTCTCTCCCCTTCTCAGCCATTGCTCCCTGCTTCCACCTGCTATAGCTCACTGCTCCCACTCACTATAGCCCGTTACCTTGCTGCACCTATGCCCTGCTTCCTTGCTGTGCTTGTGCCATGCTGCACATCTGCTCACCATAGCTTGCTGCACATCTGCTTGTTCACCCGCCACAGCCCGTTATTGCCCGCTGTACTCACCCGCTTGCTCACCTGCCATAGCTTGCTGCTTAACTGCTCTACTCACCTGCCATACTTCACTACCCACATGCTCTGCTCAACCATGCTCCCACCTTGCAGTTCATCCACAATCCCTCCATGCAGCTCCGTGCCATAGCTCAACACGTCGCCTCTGCTGTCCATAGCTTCCTGCTTTGCATTTTTGTTTTCTCTCTTTTCTTGCTGCTCTAGTGCCTTGCTTCCCAGTAGTGCCTGGCCCCTTCCGCCAAATCTGCTGCCCAATCTGATTGTGGCTGTGCTCCCCACTTGTGCCTGGCCCATTTCAGAAATGGAAGGTGTGAAGAGCTGTATGCCGTTCTCCACTTGGTGATTTCAGGATAGGAGAGAATCTGCAAGGGATGAAAACAAGGAGAAAGACAAGACAGCAAGCAAAACATGGCAAAAGGGAACAAAGCTGGGAAGAAGGAAGAGAACAGCAAAAGCACAAGAGAAGTATAAGCGCAGAAAACGTAGCGGGTTGCAAACCTATAGCACGGCTGTATAGGAGGCAGCATCACAGCTTCTACCTTCCAGGCTTTTCAGGTTTGTTGGCTGAGAAAGGCCCTTTATGGTTTGAAGAAGGCACCCGGCTATGGAATGCCAAAATACTCACATATGTTATGCTTTGGGTGTCATGGGCATCCACAAGCCTGTGGCCATTAGTGCTAGCACAGGTAGTCAGGTCAACGACCACTCAGGCGTCCGTACAGCCATGCAGGCAGCCCTGCGTAATCAGCAATCAGCACACAGTCAACAGACAATCAACGCCACGTCATGGTAGGTAACAAAACACAGAGTTGGCTTTTTGGTAAAAAATCAATGTGTTCACTTTTGGACAACATTGACTTTTTTGACCGACTTGGTCAATGGTCGGCGTTGACCAGCCGACCAAGGTCAACGGTGGGCATTGACCAAGTTGGCCAGGCTGACCTAACAGCCTATAAAAGGGCAGCCTTTGGCCCTCATTCTTCATCCACTCCTCAGGCCTTCAAGCCTTCAAGGCAGCAGACCAACAGGGTAGCCTCAGCCTCTTTAGGGATCTAGTGAGGATTCACCTCCTCTAGGTAGTTTAGTCTTCCAGTTTTGCTGTGAGGGTTTCAGCCGCTTCATACAGTTATATTCAGCCCTTTGGGCATTCATTATTCAGTTGTATCTATTTCCTCTTCGGAGGTCCACTACATTCTCTCCCTCTGATTCTCTCACTCACATCCACAGCATCACTTTGTGTATTGAGTGCATCATCTTGCAGTTGCAGTTAGTATTGAGCAGGAGAGAGAGTGAGGATAGTCTATCTCCCTCTACATTAGGAAAGAGTGAATCAGATTTTCTTTTTGTCTCTATATGTGGGATGACATGCTTTACCATTGGGCCAGATACACAGCAAATGCAGTTTCAAAGATGATTTGCAGAAATCATTTGCTATCACAAATATGGGCAGGTTGCATTACTATCTAGGCATCTAGTTTTGCAGTTCTTAGGGGGGTATAATGATGAGCCAATCCAAAGGCATTGGACAACTCTTAACAGTGCTTCCAATTTGAGGATTGTAAGCCGGTTTTTGTTTCTTCTCTGAGGATGGGAGTGGCCCATTTGATGCTACCCTTTATCAATTGGTTGTGGGCTGCCTGGTGATAAAGTGTGTTGTGTGCATTCAAAGTTTCGACTAAAAAAATGTGCGCGAGAGAGAGAGAGAGAGAGAGAGAGAGAGAGAGAGAGAGAGAGAAGCTAAATTGTCCATTATCATGAGCATTCTGAAATTTTTGGTTTTCCATATTATGCATAGTACTTCTTCTGCATAATTTCTTGTTAGTTGCAACTTCCTTATAGTTTTGCATGTGGCATTGCAGCGTTGAAGGATTCAGAGGGCTTGTTGAAAGATACCTTGAAGTGGAAGTATCTGGATTCGGACGGAATGGATTGCCAATCAAAGTTGATGCCTATGGGTGGCAAGCACGAATACTACAGCATGAATGTGATCATCTTCAAGGTCTTCTATATGTAGATAGGTTGATACCAAGGACCTTTAGGTCTGTTAACAATTTAAGGCTTCCAATGGCTGGGGGATGTCCAAAGCCAGGTGTGTGCCTGAAACATGGAGGGTCAATTGACCTTGGAGTGGACTAATTACTTGAAATCACCCTATTCTAAAACATGGTTGTGATGTGTTTATGCAATGGATTATCGCATGCTACAGCAAAGTGCACAGCAAAAGCCATGCGCCTTCTCCTGATCGTTCAGGGTTATTTTTGATCGGTTACAGAATCTGGTTTCTACTGCTTACATAGCATTCTTTCTATGTCATGCTATGCTATTTGCTAACGGCCACTCCTTATAACACCCAGAGGAACCCAATGAGCTGTTTCGTCCAGGTTTGTACTAACTGAGCTTTCTATTTAAGCAACTGCTGTTATCACAGCTGTGATTTTTACTTGTGCATCTTACGGAGTTTTTGTAAGAATTCTGATGGGGGACTAAGTGACCACCGTCCTTACTAGCCTAGAATGCAATTCATATATATCAATTCCTTCTGTTGCTCGTTAAATCAAAATTCTTTTAAAAATCCAGATTATTGCAGATGTGTAAATATATTTGTTTTTCCACATGAGATGATGTTTTAATGCCACTTCGAGCAGGTTGGACATGTAAGAGAATGCAATGGCGGTGCAAATTTTATTTTATTGCCTGTAGTTGAAAAATGTCAACTCCAAAATTGCCAATGCAATCTGTAGAAAGGGTCTCATGCAAAAATTACTGCAGGACAAAGTCCGATTCATTGCCATGGGCGGAGAAAAGTATCTCACTTAGCTATTGTTCGATTGCATTGAAAAACATTTACATAATTAGGTGACAGTTGAGATTGGATTTTCTTCTAAGTTGACTTGGGTGCCATATTCTCAGGAAATTCTGTTTGCATTGCACTAGCGATTCAAGCCTTCGGTTTTGTAAAGTGTAGTTTCTTAGGATGACTTGTGTTGTGTAAATGGTAATCTACGGAAGCAGGAAGCAGGTTTATCTCGTAGGAGTCCAACAGGGTAGACAAGCCTACCCCTAAGAAAACAATAAATACAACATTGATATTTAACCATCCCATTTCTAATATGGACTCTGAACATTTTTGGACACATTGATCTCAGATGTTTCCTCACAAGATTTGTGAGGGGGAACAGGTTTTAACCGCCACCTTTGGTGGCGGTAGGGGAGTCGAGGGTGGGGTGGGTGAGGAAACCAAATTGCCCATAAAATATGACATTGCAAATGTAGTCCATAGATACGTAGAGCTAGTGGGTCTAACGTGGAAAGCGGGAGAAAGAGGGAGGGAAGAGGGAGGAAATCATTAAGGGTTATCTCTTTCCGGAGCGCGTTTCGTGCAGAAACACGGTCACGAATTAATAGGTACTTCAACTTCCAACTTCACCTGTTTAGCATGCGGGCAGAAAACGCTTCTTAGTGTTGGAAAGGGGAGCATCTTTCCCTTTCTGTATCGGCCTGCGGGAGCACTGAGGATAGTGAAATTATGAAGTTTCTTCTTTCTTTTGAGCATAATCAGATTATTGAAAAGTGTTGGGGGCTTAAAGGGTCCATTTGAATCAAAAGAAATGCAGCCAACAATCATGATAGAAATTTAGATTTCCTATTTCAAGATGCAATTCAATTATTGGGTGAAAGAAATGATGTGGATAATGTTTTGAGAGAATCATTGATTGATGTCATCTCACAAAAAGAAATTACAGATGTGGTGGATGCTATGTCTGACCTATTTTTTGATGCTTTTATTGATTTTGAAGCCGAATACTTTGATGCAAATGATGATGTTATGCATTCAGATTTTGGTTTATAGTTAGATCGCAGTTTTGGCAAAGTTCCAGTGGTTTGGAAAGACTTGAGTACAAAAGCACAAATAAAAAATTCAAAAACAAAAACAAATACAAACAATAACAATGCTGATGTTTATGTTGAGGAAGATGGCATGCAAAGGATGAAAGATGAGGGTAAAAGGAGAAGCTTAACCCAGAGCGAAAAGAGCCCAAAATGGAGTCGAAAGAGCCTAGAGGAGTCTCTTAATCACCTCTACTTCATATCAGAAGTATTCCGACACTTGGTAAATGATCAAGGTCAAAGTACGCAGCAAATGAGACCTTGGGATAATGAAAAATAGAAATAAAAAATTTAGCAAGTAATCCAAAGACAATCCGACAATTCTGGACAGTCTGTGGATGCAGTCCAAAGGTCAAATAGAGTCTGAAAGTTGGATTGTTAGTATAATCTTTGTACAAGGAAGTTTTGAAAGTTTGATAGTATTTGTTGTGATCTCTTTAATTCAACATGTGGTGATCACATATGGTGATCACATAGTGGGCATCATGTGTACATAGTGGGCATCATGTGTTATGGATAAATTTGACCAAAGTAAAAAGGCATAAATATGAGTGTGTGCTTGTATGTGTGGCAATAGTATAATAAAATATGATGTGCATAGGGCCCAGGGTTGAGGTGGCAGGGCATGACCATGTGCCACCCTTCCACGTAAGAGGACCCATAAGGTGTGTTGTACATAATCCATGGTAGTAATATTATAAAATGTAAGGTGGCATGGTTCTTCAATGTGCCACCCCTCCACCTAGGCGGTCCCATGCTTGCATTTAGTGAGATATGGCTCAAAGTCCATGGGAGAAGTAATATAAAATAGGTGGAGATGGATATTATATTGGGTTATTCCCTCCATATAGGATAGGCCCATGTGGGGGAGATATAGAAGGTCCAAGAGTGCAAGTTAAATAATGGGGAAAGTAGGATGAGGTGGCAAGATTCCTTGTGCCAACCCTCCACTTGTTCTCCTAGATGTTTGAACATATTATAAAATTGGGAAGAGACCAAGGGAGTATCATAGAGTTGGGATATGGGAGTTGATATATGTGGAAAAATGTGGCCAAGCATTATCGCACACAATTAACTGCCTAGCCCACATGAGAGACTCTTCCACACACACCATGCATGTGGGAGGATGCATTTATTGGGAGAGACCCCCTCTCTTGGCTATAAAAGGAGGGGGCTATTCCTTGATGAGGCACGCTCATTCTTGTAAAGCCACCTAGCTAGGACTTTGAATTCCCCCTTCCCTTCCTTTCAAATAAAGCATGGCCCTCTTCCCTTGATGTCTCCATCTTTACATTCCTCCTCCCATCATGTACATGCTTCTCTTCCCCCTCTTCCTTTCCCCTTGTGCGATAGTCTCCCTCTTCATTCCCTCCCTTTCTAATCCCTTTTCCTCTCCCATGATAACGTTTCGCCCTCACGTTCTCCTTTCCTCTATGGCCCTTGAGCGTCGCCATGCTTAGTGTCTAGCCTCTTGTCCTGATTTCTTTTTTAGGTAACAGAAATGGTGTGGCTGCTGGGATCGAAATCTCCACGGCTAGTGGTGTAAAATCTGTTACTCCTACGATTGGGTGCAGCTCTGTGGCCTCTTCCGTGCGCAGCTCTCTACTTTTGCACCTCCAAACTATGTGCCTTCCCTATCTCTACGGCTACAAAACCTCCCTGCTTCTGCACTTCTAGTCTGCCTGCTTTTTGCTCACGGTTCCTACGTGTATTCTGTTGGCGAATCTTTTGCTCGTACTGGTCGCATCTGTAGAATTGTAACATCTATGCTCCCTCTGAGCTCTTGTGCGTGCATTTGCGTGTCCACTGTGTATACCTGCGCGCATCGTGGACAAATCGCGATGATTTTCTGGGCTCCTGCGTCTTCTGGTCGAGGACAGTTTTTTTGGGTTTCTGTAAAACTGTAACAGATTCCGCCCCCCCCTCTCTCCTCCTCTTCTTCTTCTTCTTCTCTTTCTCTTCTCCTTCTCCTCTCCTCTCCTCTCTTTTTATTAAAGAGTGGGATCTGAACCCAAGACCTCCCCTTTCACAAAAGGGAGGCTTATCATTGGGCCAGCAAGTAGGAAGTGATGAAAATGTAATGATTTTTGCTTATATATTGAAATCTCAGGAACTATAACTCTCTAACCGTGGGGAGTTTCCTCTTGCTGTAAAAAGCAAAAGTATTTCATTTCATGTGCTATATTCACATCTCCTACTAGATCGCCGATTCGGAAATTTTTCAAGTTCACTTCACGGATGCACGCCACACGAGGAGGGTAGATATTTATGTCACTTCTCGACAAGTTTAAGGATTTGGTGCCTGGTCCTCCACGCCTTATGGCTACCAATGGGCGAGATCTCTTTCTTGATCTTCATGTCGATCTGCAACAACTGATTGTACAGTGCATTGCTGAAGGAGACGACGGGTGAGATGATACACCGTGGATGATTCAAGGTGAAGAATTAGTGATACGCTGGGAGGACTTTGATTTTAATTCTACTCATTGTGCGGTGATCGAGCTACTTGCTGCTTCAGAGGTAATTAAAAGGGTGTCCTTCTTCAAAGGGTGGGATGCTCCCCAAGCTTGGGGGAAGATTTGGCGCATCTGCTTTCCTGTGGATAAGCTCGTCTTGAATGGTTTATTCTCAATCTCACTACAAAGGTTTCTAGGGCTCGGGTATGGTTGGTAATGTTTCAACCAAGGAATCTCTTTGTACCTAATCAACCCTTTGTGCCTCATTTTGAGCTTCAAGTAGTAATTCTTTTTGGTCTAAAGATAAACTATCAACAAAGGATTGCAAGTTTATTTGGTGCTGAATGTTTGGCTCAAGTATTGAATTCTCCCCACCCTCTCCTTCTACCTATCTTGGACTACCGATAGACTTGGGATGTCCGGATTTTAGTCTTGGTATGATGACAACTTGGATCCTTCAATTTGATGGAGCTTACAAACCTTCGACCAAGGCTACTGGCGTGGGTGTGAAGCTCACTTCACCTGGTGGTGAGGAGTATTGTTATAGCTAGTCTGCACCTGAAAGTACTTGCGACCAAGCTGAGTACTCAGCACTCATTTTTGGGCTACAAAAGGCACAAGAACATCACATCAAGAAACTTGAGGTGCAAGGAGATTCCCAACTAGTGTGTGAACAAGTTAGTGGAAGGTGGAAGGTGCGGAGCAAAGGCTTGGTTCCATGACATCAACAAGCATTGGAACTTTGCAACCAATTTGAAGAGGTAAAAATTCAGCATATCCCTCGAGCTCAAAATCTAGTTGCTGATTTCTTAGGATGTGAGGCTTGTACTTCAATCACGCATGAAGCGAGTGGAAGCACCGCCCCAACAAAGCCGCAAGCCACGAATGAGGGTGATCATTTGTAAGGAATGCAAAGGTTGTGGTCATCATGAAACTAAGTGTTGGGCAAATTTGATACGAGTTTACCGACTTCGGAAGATCATCAGAAAGATCCTCAAGGACATTGCTCAAAAGAAGGATGCCAGACTGCACACCCCTTGAAGAAATAGCATGGCGATCACAAGAACTAGAAGAAGCTGAAGGTGATGTGCAAGCTCTCCAACTGTTGACATTTGTCATGGCATTCTTGTTTGCCTTGATGAACAACCTCATGCAACACCATGTCTCTAACCCTCGCTTGTAAAGATGGATGCGATATCATGAGCATTGGTCCTTTTAAGATTGTGTATAAGCTATTCTATGCTGAAAATTCTTCCCGTGTAGTATTTCACAATACACCAGTCACACCCTATCCTACCTATGTGTGCTTTGTGGATGTGTCTTCACCTGATTTTCAGTTCAAGCTACCTCTTTCCATTGTTTGCCCATAGATAAGCCTCATTTTGTCTCTCTTTTCCATTTTCCAAGCATGGCTGACATTCTCATGTTTTGTGGATGGGTTGAAGAAAATCCAAATGAGTATCTTGTGGCCTTCAAGCGTCGTCGTGTTTCTCTCAACTTTCTTACTGAAGACAGATGGCTGTTGGTTCTTCCCACATTTCTAGAGGGTCAAGTGTGGTATGAGAAGCAGGCCAAAGACGTTCGCCAAAGCTGGCCAAGGTTGACAGCAACGATGATTGAGTATTTTGACAAAGAAGAGGAGCCAAAGAATGTGTACCTGCAGGTGGTAAACTTGAAGCAGTCAGAAGGTGAGATGGCACGTCGATATGTGGATCGAGCGGCCATGCTCCTGGATCGTTTGATTGCCACGCAGGAGGACAATGCCGAATTTTGAGCTAGAATGACTCAGCATGTGTTGGGCTACCTTGTAGCTTAAATGGGAGAATCCAGAAACTATGGTGCTAGCACATGAGATTGCTCAAAAGTTTGATAAAGTTCAGTCTGACCCCGCTTCAAAGAAGATGATTGTCCCTTTGCAATCCCCTCAATTCTTGCAACAACAACCTGGGGGGTCTAACTCAGGGGCATACCCCACCCCTCATCAGGGATGTATCCACCGCCTCCACCTCAAATGTATGGTCCTCCCTTAGATGCTTACCCTCAACAAGGAGTATATCCTCAACCTCCACCTAGAAGATTTCCCCAGCCTCACCCATGAGCCCCCCTCGTTCCTACTCCTCGGCCCCTCCTGCTAAGGAACCTGGAGTCAATGACCTAGCCAAGGCCCTGAACGATCCTCGGCTTGAGATGGTGGGCATTAGAAATCAAGCCAACCGCCCTCCAAGAGACCGTGCTAATGTTGTATGCTACGAGTGCCACCAAAATGGTCATTATCGATGAGTGCCACCAAAAGGGTCATTATCGCACGGAATGTCCTAATATTCCAAGGGTGAATCTTCTAAGTGAATCTGGCACTGAGGATTCTGATGTAGAGATCCTTGACCTCGGGAAAAGAAGTCGTACCACCTCGGACCCCTCTCTAAACTGTGGACCGGGCCACACTAGGAAGAAGGTGTCCTTCTCAGAGCCCTCAGATGTTGAGATGGCAGACCCACCAACAGAGAAGACTAAAAGATCTCGCAGGAGTAAGTGGTCGCCCTTGGATTTTCCCATCGGCTCGGGGGAAGAAGACTATTCGGTCATTCAGGACCTTGCTCATCGTTCTTTGAGCATCACGCTCCCTCAACTAATAGCATTAAGCCCTAAGGTGAGACGTGAGCTATAGCAAGGGCTCTCAACAAGGAGGAGCAAGAAAAAGGGAAAGGTACAAGAGGTCTCTTCTATCTCTGAAGAAATTGATCAGCACCCACATACAGTAGATGTCATCATAGATAATTGTCGTGTCAAAAATGTGTGTGTTGATGGGGGAGCTGCATGTAATACCATGGTGCCCCGAATCATGGAGAAATTGAATTTGAAATGCACAAGGCATTCCTCCACTCGAATCAAGGTAGAAGATGGTCGATGACTCGCCACCCTGGGAGTCATTGAGGATTTGCCCATCACTGTCAATGGGTTGACTACCACCATCAATTTCTATGTAGTGGACATTGAAGATACAGGCAGGAGTTACCAAGCCATACTTGGGAGACCATGGTTGAGAAAGAGTGATGCAGTCAGCTATTGGAAGATAGGACACATGTCTTTTGGTGCTTCTACGGAGAAGATCCTGGTGCAGGTGGGTGCCACAAAACCAGAAGAAGAAGAGGAGCAAGACAGTGATACTCTCTCATCCTCGATGTCTGAATCAATGGAAGAATTAGACGAGGGGGAGGAGCTCTCAGAGGAGGAATTTTACATGATGGGGGTGTCTCCGACCCCACCACCTGCAGAAAAGGTAACAGCTAGTCCTCAATAGCTTGAATCTATGCTTTCCCTAGACCTCACTCCAAGTGAGAAAGACGAGTTCCTAGAAATGTTCAAAGATTTCCCTGACCTCTTTGCAACTAGCTACCGCCACCTTCCCCATGTGACTACCATATAGCACAAGATAGAGCTGAAGCCTGATGCGAAGCCTGTGGCTCAGAAGTATCGGAGATTAGGGCCCTTACAGACTGATGCTTTGTGCTTAGAGTTGCAGAAACTTATAGAAGCTAGGTTTATTGTTCTGGTTCACAAAATTGAATGGGTTTCACCAGTGGTAGTCACCCCAAAGAAAAACAAGAAGTGGCGGGTCTGCATCGACTATAAGAAACTCAATGTGGCCACCAAGAGGGATCATCATCCTTTGCCCTTTCAAGATCTCATTCTTGAGAAGGTAAGTGGTCATGAGATGTATACTTTCTGTGATGGTTACTCTGGGTTTTATCAAATCAGAATTGCCGATGAGGATGTGCTTAAAACCACATTTGCCACACCTTGGGGGATATTTGCATTCAAAGTAATGCCATTTAGCCTCACCAATGCTCCTGTTACCTTTCAAAGATTTATGCAGGGAGCACGTCATGAACATTAGGTTGGCCTTCCAAAGGGTCAATAATGCGAATGGCAGTCTCAACCCTGAGAAATGCACCATTGGAGCCACTCAAGGGAGGTTACTGGGACATATTGTCTCATCCGAGGGTGTCAAGCCTGACCCCGAGAAGGTAGAAGCTATCCTCAAGCTCTCCCCACCAACAACCACACGTCAGGTACGCTCATTTGTTAATCTAGCAGGATACTATTGCCGCTTCATTGATCAATATGCTGCTTTGACACGACCATGACTATGCTATTGAAAGATGGGGTTGATTTCTCTTGGAATGAGGATTGTGATCATGGGTTTGCACAAATCAAGAGTGCTCTGGCTTCACAACCCATTCTACACAATCCAGATTGGTCAAAGACTTTCTATATCAATCCTGGGTTTGGTGAGCACACTCTGGCAGGTATTCTTCTCCAGCAAGGGGAGAATCGGTTCATGTATCCCGTTTGATTTGCTTCTCGACAATTGCTCAAAACTGAATGATGCTACTCTGAGGCTAACAAGGATGCCTTGTCTTTGGTGTTCTGCATTGAGAAAATTAAGCATTATGTGGCTGGAAAGTCCTTCATTATAATCTCTAGCAATGGTCTTGCAAAGTAGGTTCTTCAATCACTAAATCCCATGGGCCGGTTGGCCAAATGGTTGGAAGTTCTACAAGAATATGATTTTTCTTTCAAAATTGTAAAAGGGGGTTGTTCCAACTTGAAGAATGCTTTGATTGATTTAGAGGAGTGCCTTGATGTAACCCTTGTAGCGGCCATAGAAGTTGGGGATCCATGGTATGGTGGCATCTACAGGTTTCTGACTACTTTCTCCTTTCCTCCAAAAAGTACTAGCTATGAGAGAAAGAAGATCCGAAGAGATAGTAGGCGCTACACTCTCTTTGATAGGGTCTTGTACCGTCAAGGCATGGATGGGTAACTAAGACGGGCCATTGATGCAGATGAAGTGCCTAAGGCATTGAAGCATTATCTTGATGGATTCTGTGGAGGCCACTATGCCAATGACTATACAGCTAAGAAGATTTTACATGCTGGATACTATTGGTCGACCTTGTTCAAGGATGTCACTTTGTATTGCAAAGCCTGTGAACCATGTCAATTCTTTGATAGGAAGGATTTGCATCCTGGGCAACATCACCCAGTGATGTCCATCCATCTGTTTCAGAAGTGGGGAATAGATTTTGTCGGGCCCTTGCCCATGACTGCCTGCAAAAAGAAGTATCTTTTGGTAGCCACTCAGTATGTCACTAAGTGGGCTGAAGCTATCGCCCTCCCCGCTACAAATGGTAAGGCAATTTTAAATTTCATATTTGAACGTATCTGCACAAGGTTTGGGACACCCATGGAAATAGTATCTGACCATGGGAGTCCATTCTTAAATGAAGCAGTGGAATTGCTCATGGATCGCATGGGTATTGATCATCGCACTTCTAGCATCTATTATCCAGCATCCATGGGTCAAACAGAGCGGACCAATGCCATCCTTTGTAAAATCATGGAAAAATGGCCATAGGGAACAGGAGCTAGTGGGATCAGAAGGTCACTAAAGCCGTGTGGGCTTACAACATCACTCATAAAACGTCTACAGGTCACACTCCTTTTGAGTTGGTGTATGGTACTGAGGCAGTTTTACCACTAGAGATAGAGATTCCGGCCTTGAGATTGGCACAAGAACAGAGAATGACAGAAGATGAACTTGTAGAGGCCAGATTGGTATAACTTGAGAAGTTAGATGAAACCCGACGCCTTGCACTACACCAAACAGAGATCCAAAAGAATTGACAAAAGGCCTGCTTGGATGCTAAGATTCGCAAGGGATGGGAAAGACACTTTGCTAAGGGGGATGTTGTGCTATGCTTTGATAACAGATTGCACCACCAAATGGATAAGAAGTTTCTGCCACTGTGGACCGGTCCAGACAAACTCATCAAGGACCGTAGCAATGGGTCCAGGTACAAGTTTAGGAGCTGCATGAGCCATATGGCAAGAAGGTGATCAACAAGCATTATCTCAAGCCCTTCTTTGTGCATGATGGTCCCAGGCATGGAAATGCTATGCGTTCCCTGCCTGGGGGGGAAACTATTATGGATAAATTTGACCAAAGTAAAAAGGCATAAATATGAGTGTGTGCTTGTATGTGTGGCAATAGTATAATAAAATATGGTGTGCATAGGGCCCAGGGTTGAGGTGGCAAGGCATGACCATGTGCCACCCTTCCACGTAAGAGGACCCATAAGGTGTGTTGTACATAATCCATGGTAGTAATATTATAAAATGTAAGGTGGCATGGTTCCTCCATGTGCCACCCCTCCACCTAGGCGGTCCCATGCGTGCATTTAGTGAGATATGGCTCAAAGTCCATGGGAGAAGTAATATAAAATAGGTGGAGATGGATATTATATTGGGTTATTCCCTCCATATAGGATAGGCCCATGTGGGGGAGATATAGAAGGTCCAAGAGTGCAAGTTAAATAATGGGGAAAGTAGGATGAGGTGGCAAGATTCCTTGTGCCAACCCTCCACTCGTCCTCCTAGATGTTTGAACATATTATAAAATTGGGAAGAGACCAAGGGAGTATCATAGACTTGGGATATGGGAGTTGATATATGTGGAAAAATGTGGCCAAGCATTATCGCACACAATTGAGAGTGCGTAACCACCTAGCCCACATGGGAGACTCTTCCACACACACCATGCATGTGGGAGGATGCATTTATTGGGAGAGACCCCCTCTCTTGGCTATAAAAGGAGGGGGCTATTCCTTGATGAGACAAGCTCATTCTTGTAAAGCCACCTAGCTAGTACTTTGATTTCCCCCTTCCCTTCCTTTCAAATAAAGCATGGCCCTCTTCCCTTGATGTCTCCATCTTTACATTCCTCCTCCCATCATGTACATGCTTCTCTTCCCCCTCTCCCTTTTCCCTTGTGCCATAGTCTCCCTCTTCATTCCCTCCCTTTCTAATCCCTTTTCCCCTCCCATGATAACATTTCGCCCTCACATTCTCCTTTCCTCTATGGCCCTTGAGCATCTCCATGCTTACTGTCTAGCCTCTTGTCCTGATTTCTTTTCTAGGTAACAGTGTACAAACAGTTTCACAGTCCAATTGCAGTCTGTGATGATAGTTCGACTGTCTATTCTCTTATTTCTGATACATTTTTCAAAATCTAATTGGACAACATATTTTTGAATTGTATTAGCTCTCTCACAGTGTTTTTGATCTCTAATATTGGAAAAATTTTGACAGTCAAATTGGAGTCTGACAATCTTAGTCTGACTGTGGCAGAAATCAGAATTCAGCCAAAGGATTAAAGTTGATCAAAATTCAGTATTTCAATGGTTTGATCAAGGTCAAATTCAGATTATTCAGAGGAAAATCAAGGATTTCTTTGAGGACTCTACATTGACATATGTTGCGGATGAGGTTCATCAGTGACATATTTCTATTTGCTTGATCGGAGCAATGTTTCCATTCCGTGTGAGTGGAATGTGAACATGCTAATTCATGCATATTTATTTTGTATGAACCAGCATGGATGACATTATATTTCATGGGTTCCTAGACTTGGCATGTAACCATGAAATGGTACAATTGTAATCAGTAGAACTTGCACCATGGAGGTTAGGAAGGGTTTGTGTCTTTATCTTTTTGTTCCAACAAGAGTTGTCTACCAAGAGTGCCAGGTGTTGAGGGGTATTTAGGCACCTAGGCTATGTCATAGGCTAAGTATAGTCATGTGGAAGTTGGAAGGTCACTTGCGATGTGGAAACTAGAAGGTCACAAGTCATATAGATGAGTAACTGCTTCAAGAACCAAGATAATTAGTTATAACTCTTTTTGGGATCTTCTTGGTAACGTGTCTTGATATGTAATAGTCAAACTATTGTCTGATAGGATTCAGACTGCTTATACCTTTTGGGCAAGTTCTATGTTGAGGCTATGCACTACTATTGATGTTCCTAAATGAAAGGGAAGTATCTTGGCTACAATTCCAATGTTGAAGATGGCTCTTTGTTGAAAATTGTATTTTTACTATTCATCTTTTCGAGTCTTATCTGACTGTGTATCATTGTGATTGCTTCATGTTAATGGTCGGAAAGGAATGTTCAGGGCTGAATGTACCTTGAACAACAAACAAGCATTTCTCTCAATCTAGCTAAGAGCATATTTGGTGTGAGAGTTGGTCTTACATGGCCATGTTTTATCACAAGAAGGAATTTGCACCAAGTTGAGAAAGATTAAAGCTATTTAAAAGATGCTAGAACCAAAAAACCTGACTCAATTTGCTCCTTCATTGGTTTTAGTGGCTTTGACAGCTTATTTATCAAAGATTTTGCCAAAGTTCTAGGCCCTTTGTATGAATTAACAAAGAAAGACACCAAGCTCCAATGATTTGAACAACTTTTGGTTGCTTTTGAAGGACTCAAGAAATGCACAATGGAGACATGCATTCTGTGGCAAGTTCACTAGGATCAATCTTCCATGTCCGGGATCATCTTATAGGAAAGTGGATTACCCGGTTTACTATGTAAGTCGATTGGTGATGTCACTCGAGTGTAACTATGGCACTACTGAGTGTGAGGCACTTGGTATGGTCTATAGTGTTCAAAATTTTTTGTACTACTTGCTTAGTAAATCGTTTGTCTTCTGCATTGATCACCAGGTGCTCCTCTATTTGATCAACAAAATAGTCATTCAAAGGCACTTGGTAAGATGGATGCTTTTATTACAAGAATTCAACTTCAAGATTATTCATAAAATGGGAAAATTTCATGCTACTGTAGACAACTTGTCTTGGTTACCTATTCAGATGGAAGCCTAGGCATTACAACCAAGTTGCTAACACATATTTTTTTGTAGTACATTTCTATGAATTGAGTAGGATGAATTGCTTTAGTATTTATCAGAAGACACCTTTTCTAACCAAATGACTGAGGATAAATGACAATAGCTGGCACTAAAAGCCTAGAAATATATATTAATTGGTGGTCAATTATATTGCAAGGTGTTGATGGCATCTTATGATGTCTATTTATTGCCACATGAGCAAGCCATAATATTGATTGAGGCACATATTGGTCAATTAGGAGGTCATTTTAGTGCTGGCCTTATAGCTCGAAAGGTTTTACAAGTAGGTTTGTGGTGGAGCACATTGTTTTAAGATGTTTTAAGATGCTGCTCATTGCATAGGAATCACATGCGGGATTTTTTGGACTTTCTCTCTTTGCATGTAGGAATCATATAAATTTCTCTCTCTACCTTTAGGAATCACATGTAGGAATCATATGAATTTCTCTCTCTATTGTAGTAATCGCATGTAGGATTTAGGTGACATTCTCTCTCTACATGTAGGAATCACATGTTCTCTCTCTATATGTAGAAATCATATGTAGGATTAGTAAGATAGTCTATGAGAGATTAGTCCTAAAGTCATTATGATATTTTTTGAGAGCTCATTCCTATGAGTCTCATAGTGAGTGGTTTTCTCACTAGACTTGTATTTCTCTCTCTAGAACTAGATTTTACAAATATACCTAGATCTTTCCTAAAGAGAGTTTGACTATGCCTATCCTATCAAATATTTCTACTATGATCTTAGAAATATGTAAATTACAAAAAAAGAATTGCTATGACTCTACATAGATAGCTTTACCAATTTATTTAGTCCTTGTTAACATAGGGTTAACATTCCCCCAAATCGGTTTTGTTACCTATCATCGAGTATTCGATAGTTCTTGTCATGGAGTTCTATGCTAAAGTAGCCCTTGCCTTATTTTTAAGTGCTCCTATAGTTTCTCTTTCTTGTGGATTGCACCAAAATGAGGTATTTGTCAGCAATGTGGCATAGTGTTGGATACTTGATGCTAAGAGTAATAAATAGCTTTTGTGCTAGATTTTGCATGTTGATAATGATCCCTTATTTTTGAGAGGAATGTTGTGAGAGAGATAAAAATGAGATTGTCTTGAATGTATATCGTTGGATCCCATGGGTGAATTTATGTTTTTGAATGCCAATAACTTTGACTTAAATGTATGTGCTTCTTCTATTGAGTTGTATTGTTGTCATATATAAGCTCTTAACCACTTCCTCTTTTCATCTAGTTATTGTGAGAGTGCACGCTTGGAGATTTGGTGTCTTGTGCATCCTGATCACCTATTCAGTTGAGGACTATCAAGGAGTTTGATTTTGAGACTAAGTGCTTGACATATTTGTGCCCTTCCTTATTCAATGGGGTTTTTTCCGTGCATCTATCATGTGAGTAAAAAAAATTGTGTGAGTGCATTGAGCCGATCAACTAGGTAGGAACTATTTGTATGCTAGTAATTGTTTGAATATTCATTTCATGGATAGCCAATACGTATATTGAAGGTTCTAGGTTCAAATATTTTGATAGCTACCTATGGTGTCTACATGTACAAATGCAAATGAGTGCTCATGCAACAATCTATATCCAACTAGGCAAGATTGGGTCCCCCAAGTCTTTAGGGGACATGTTGCAAGTTGTTGTAGTGGTGCTTGAGTCTATTGATGTTGATCATTGAGGTGAGTTGCATTTTGTCTAAGCTTTCTAGTGACATAGTGTTGATTGGGGTGGTCTTCTTGACTTTGTATGGCCCTTGGCCTTGCCACTTTAATTTTCCTTTATGGACTTTGTTGTTGTATAGAAAGATGATTTTCCTTCACTTTTCTTTTTGGGCAAAAATAGTATTTTGTATAATATTAACGTAATATCTTTACATTTCTTCCAAGTTATCTAATTTATTAGAGGCATATAAGATCAAATTAGTTACAAAGATATCTTTGAAGCTAAACCAGTAGTAGCTGGAGCTGGAATAGCATCCATGGTACGAGAAATTAAAGAGAACATTGTTAGACCCATAGTAATTAAAAAAGTACCTGATGGAGTAAAAGTAGATCCATAGTAGAAGTATTGAGGGAGTAGTCTTTGTCAGCTCAAAAGAGAGAGTAGTCACACATTTAAAACAATTCCTCCTTGGCTTGAGGGAAATCAAAACCTTTGAGTTGGCAGTGGGCTCATGGTCCTTGAATTTTTTGTGCTGTTGCTTCTACATGTCATTGAAGTTCATTATCTCCCTTTAAAGGCATCTTTCTTCTTGCTCAACCAACAAAGGAAAAGATTTTCAACATTTGCTTGAACTTGATTAAATTGAAAATTATTCCTAGCAATCTAGATGAACCATAAGGCATGTGAGCTAATTTGTATACATTGTTCATATTTTACTTTGCATGCATCCCCTAGGAGAATAGCTTTCCAACTTAGGGGTTATCCAACTTGCATCTACACTATATTCTATACCTTTCTAGCACTAGGACAAGCTACCAAGAGATGAAAAATGTCCTCCCTAATTCCAAGTCATCTCTTGCCTTTACCATCCCCCTTCCAAATTATCTCACCTTTGGTGTTAGTCCAAATAGCCTTGTGGACGACTAGCCATAATAAAGTGGATTTCTTTTCAGGTGTATCTCTACTCCAAATCTTAGAGAACCTATTTTTCCACATATTTCTATTGTCACTAGGCTTCCATCTAGCATTTAAAGTCCTACAAACCTCCTCAATATCCTTTTTAGGAAATGGACAAGGAAGAGTTGAGTAGAGCCTATCCATCTAAATTCTCTATGATATATCAAATTGGACCCTCCCTTCCATTATACATTTCCATTCCAAGGGATGGGCTAGATATAACTAAGTCACCATCCTAATTTCAGAGTCTAAATTCCTTTCTTATCTCTAGGTAAGATTTTCATCTCATGTTCTCTTTGTGCTGCATGTATCCCCAGCATTGCAAGACTTTTTTGAAAAAGATTTTTCCCTTGATCTCTTCTCTATCCTCAAGAGGATTGCCCTTGAAAATTACTAAGAATCAAATAGAATCAAGTTCATAATAGCACCTTTACCCATGAAAACTAATTGACTTTTGATAGTTGAAGAGGGCAACCTTTCGTGGTGAAAGGTTTTGGGTAGCACAAATATGCAAGCATTGGATAGTTATTCCACTTAAAATCTCTAAGAGGTCTAAGATGTTTAAAATTTCTAAGTAGTAGTTGTGCCTAATCCAACCCTTGAATTAGAACTACCTTAATAATCCAACCTGGTGCACCTCATCCTTTGATCTAGTGCAAAAAAACCATCTAACACTCATCTAACATCGGAGATCTTCTTGTCTTCACCCCAAAAGAAAGATATATATAGTCTAATAAGTTTGTTAATACATGCTTCTAGATGATCTTCATCCTTGGTTCTAGTGCAAAATGACCATCTAATGTTGGACATTCTCTTGTCTCCACCCCACAAGAAAGATCTATAGAGTCTAATAAGTTTATCAATACTTCTCTAGAGGGTGTCTAGCTAGAGAGATATAAAATAGCCATTGGGACATACAAAATGATTGGACCAACCTTCTTCCAACAAGGTTGGCCTAGTATCCCCTCCACTTGTCTAGTTTTTTTCTAAACTTATCACAAGAAGCCACTCCCACCTATCCTTCATAGATATGTCAAACCATATGGGAATACCAAGCAATCTAATAACTTTCCATTTATGAATCTTTTTGCAACCTAATTGTTCAAGTATAACTTGGTCCTGTCCCAATCATTGTGGCATACTTGTCTTGGAATAATTAATCACACTGATCTTGTCAATGTATTTTGCTTGTTTGCAAGATCACAACACTATATGTGCTCCCTACAACTTTTCAATGTTCATCTCACTCACAAATCTTCATTTTTGTACTCAAAATTTCTTCATCACAAGCTTGAACTTTGCCCCCTTACTGCCACCCTTCCCCCCCTTCCGCCCACCCCACGTCCTTGTCCCTCTATGTTGGTTGCACCATCATCCTAAACATTATTCCCTTCTCCATCTCCATCTCGTTTCCCTTCACCCTAATCACCCCTCTACTTTCCTCCCTTGCCAATAGTCCACCATGAGTGTCTCGTGAGTGTATACAAACATAGCATCTCCTTTAACATGATTGCCACCTACACAAGAATAATTTCAAACATACAACACCACAGCTTAGTTTAATCTTATTCACTCGTATGAATCAAATAGATGAATAAGTTGAAATCACTTGGATCCTACATTGATGATGAGATTGGATCCTCATTTGATGATGAGTTGCCAGCTTGATTAGCTATTTAGATAGGATCTTTAAGCCTAGACATGTCAAGGATGTGGGGAATTAGAAGCTTCTAGTGGCCTTCAAATTGAAGCATCATCCTGTGTTTTTGCTACAAGGGATTAGAATCAGATGTTACAAGAGTGTTGTCAAATCAATAAGATTTGGTTCTATTTATGGTGGATGTGAGGCTTTAAATTAAATTTGAGGAATCAAGAGCATCTCCTCCACAAGTAGTAACCTTGATGCTTTTTTACAGCACAACACACTTGCCTCTTTGCTTCCAACCTCTCATACATGAAGATCAAATTTACCAAGGCTTCCCTTCTTTATACACACCTTCATTAGATTCTCTATCCTCCTTAGCTTCCAAATGTAGATTCACCATGAGTGTGAGCTTGGGACCTGGTGCTATATATGGTTGTATCCATGCCACTAGACTCCGATTGCCTTATGTTGCACTTCAATTTGTGATTAGCTCCAACAAGAGTTTAAGCCATTGTACATCTTGCTCCTTATTGTCAATTATTGGGTCCTCGAATACCCAAGATACTAAACAACTTCTTATTCATAAGAGAAATGAGGGTAACTACAAGTAGCATGGTAATAATTAGTGCATAGTTTCATCTTGTTCTTTAACAATTCATTGGAAATTGATGTTGCTTGGAGTCTTGAACATGTCTATGTTGACTTTCTCATACTTGAATGATGAATTTGGAAGAGCCTAGGCAAGTGCAACCTTGCATAATAATTTTAGATTGTCATGAATCAAGAAAAACATTGTAGCAATAGAAACATTGGAAAGGTAAAAATGGACCTTGTTATGAAATTATTTCCAGCAAGACATTTCTCCACTTGATGTCGCAGAGTCTCGAAAAAATCATGCAAATATTCCTTCAAAAGCACAAGTAACAAAGGTGGAGAAATTTGGAGCCATCAAGGAGGATTACATGCAAAGGTGTTTTCTTGAATATTGCCAAGCATAGCAGAATTTATGAAACATGATAGATCTACAGAAGTAAAACACTCGCAGGTCCAAAATCAAAGCATGGAAATCCTTACTAGAGCAATAACCATGTCTATATTGGTGATTTGTATCCTTGTTCGTGCCAACAAGACTTTTACTATGATCCACTATAGAATTCTAGGAACCAACAATCAATAAAATCAAGAAAACAGCAAGATCTTATTCATACCTTTAGCCTAGAAAGAGGTTTCACATGACTCTCTATACATTAATATCTAGAATTTATTTACTTGGAAATACTCTTCTAGACTGTTGTTATCCATAAACTCATAGATCATGAGAAGCCTCTAAGGTAGAAAATGCTCTTCTAGACTACTATTATCCATGAACTCATAGACGAGAAACCTCTAAGGTAGAAAATGGAAGAAAAACAACTCAATTTTTCTATGCTATTGTACAAAATTCTCTTAGTAGTACATACGCTTGGGCAAAATATATTGCACCTTTTGGCTTTCATCATGCAAAAACCCCTCAGCATGACAAGCTACCCAAGGAACTTCATCCATTTGTAAAATTCCCTCTCCTACTACCTCAAGATTTTGTATATCCTTTTGACTCTAGCAACTAGACAATCCTCAAATCATGCCTTGTAAATAGTTCTAGACCCACCCTTTCTAATCATAATTATGAAATCATTGATATTTGTGAATGATAGTAGCACTTGAATGTACCTAAGTGTGCAACCATTTTCTTGGGCATGGATGTTAGCATCAACCCAATAAGATTATTATATAGGATTTTGGCCATTTTAAGTCCTTTGGCAATGTTGCCATGAAAGTCCTAAATGGGCCATCACAAACACTTTGGGTGATGCTAGCATCAACCTCTTAGTTGAAGTCTAGCTTATGCATGCTTTTTTGTCACATTGGGACTAAATGTTTGGAAATATGGTTGCAATTTTGATGCCACATGACCCAAATGATGTGAACATTTTAATGCAATTAGTGGTAGATGTTTACAACATTCTTTTGAGTTGACCATCTAAAATTGATTCAAGAAAAGATAAGATATTATATCCCAAAATCTACCTATAACTTCTTTGCAAGATCCTTGTGCAAAGAAGATTGGTATAATTTCACTCTAAATGGCACTAGAAGTGAGAATTTGAGGGACTTGTTCCTTTGTCAACGAGGTATAGTTGGATGAGGAAGCATTATATGTTGTTGTTTTCTAAAATGTCATGATTTTGAAGATCTTAATTATACTGACATGTTTTACACAAAATAGAGTGGGGATTTTGACTTTTTAAACTCTACTTCTTTCTTTGCGAAATCTTAGGCTTTTAATGAAATTCTAGAATTTTCATATGAGAATAGACATTGTATTTTCAAATTTAGGTGTTTTTTGGAGGCTTGCTATCCAAAAAAAATGATCCTTTTCTAAAATGGCTTGGTTTTTCACCTTTTTAAGAATCTTTAAGAAGATTCCTTTTAGTTTCCATTTTGATGTAATGTTTCCTTTCCGAATGTAATATTGTCTTATTCTCAATGGCCTCCTCCTCTTCCCCTCCTCTCTCCTGCTACTTCTCTTTGCCCTCCTATCCTTCTCTTCCCTTGCTCTCACCTCTCTGCTCAGTGTCTCCTTTTAAGCTATGTAGTCCAACTTTACCTCCTCAACCTCTTTGATGCTTTAAATGCTCACCATGGCAAGCATTACTCCCCCTAATAGCGCTCTGACAAACATCAACACTTTGAGATCTTTTGACAAAATCTCATGTACATCGATAGTCGTAACCATTATGGCTTTGTCTTCTACTTCAGCCTCACTCACTTTGTTGATCTCAATACTACAAGGTTCAAAGAAGATGACGTCTGGGCTTCAATATGGAGGCTTAAAGGTCCAAACAATGAGGAACCCTGCTACGAAACCCATAGCTTTTAGGCCTACAAATCTTCCAGAAGTTGTGGATTGGAGAGTGTAAGGAGTAGTGAGATCAATGAAAGATCAGAACATGTGTCGTGAGAGATCAAATCTGAAATTGAATCTCCCTCTCATCCTTTCTTAGATGCTTCATCCAACCACCAATGCCAAATTCCTTCATCATGGCTCCTAATCGCTCCAAGAGTGTTCTTATTTTAAGAGAATTGCTGGGCCTTTTTTTCTACGGGAGCCATTAAGGGAGCCAATGCCATAGCCACAAGGACTTTGTTGAGTGTCTTCGAGCAAGATGCTCATAACCTGTAATGTGCTCAAAATGAGCTCAGGTTTCAACAGAGAGATAGTGGATGATGCCTTCGAATGGGTGAATCGACAATGGTAGCAAAAAGAGATTTTAAAAGACAAAAGAGCGATGGAGGATTTGAAGAACAAGTCCATTCTTAACTGAAGCGACAACGATGCAATGACACATAGGGGTGTAGAGCATTTGGTTGTGGAGGGGGGGGAGGGGGCAAGATGTGACACATGCCACATCTTGGGGGGAAGGGGGCGGTTTGCTTGTTGGTGGGGGGAGAAATGGTAGGCAAAGGTTGGGTGTAGGGGGTTTCAAGATGTGGGGGCTGGGGTGGGCAAGATGTCACACACACCACATGTTGGGGTGAAGGGGGGGGGGGTAATAGATGTGAGGGCGCAAGGTGTTGCACATGGCACATCTTGGGAGGGAGGGGGGTGTGGTTTTCTTATGGGCCCTTAGCATGCTCTCTCTTCTCTCTCTCTCTCTCTCTCTCTCTCTCTCTCTCTCTCTCTCTCTCTCTCTCTCTCTCTCTCTCTCTCTCCCTGGTCGATCGAGATATGACATGGTGCCACATCTTGGACCCCCCCACTCCCACTCCCATGCACAAGCAACCCATCCCTCCCAAACTCAAATGGTGTATTTCAATACGAGTTCAATACCAAAAAGTGTATACATACTCCCAAACTCAAATGGTGTATTTCAATACCAAAAAGATATATATGTACTCCACCTTTTCTAGAGAATCTCCACCTTACTGAATCTCATGGTTATAATTAGCCATTCAAATGACTTTATAGAGTAATGATTTCTTATTTCAAAGACTAAGAAAGATAGAGCCAAAAAACATGGGACTATGATATTCATAATTTTTGGACTTTTTCCTAGTATAGTTCTAAAATTGTACTTTATTGAAGTCCAATGTTTTTGAATATGGTGCTCATTGAGGATTGATCCCAACATGGCAAAAGAGCTAAAGTCACATTTTAGCTCAAACCTTTTGCTAAAATCGGTGGCCCATGCTCATGACCTCGGACCTCTATGAAACAGCGTGAGTCGCAACACATAGAGATGAATTAGCTTTTGAAATCCACCTAAGTTGTTCAAAAATTGTCCTCCACCATCTCCAACAATGAACACACTTGATCAGTTACCCTTGTCAGCGGTCGCTACGTTCCTCCTTGGCAAAGTGGTTTATCGCCACTCATGCTCGAAAAGGATATCTAGGTCAAAGGAGCCAATTTTAGTTGAGAAGTTCTCTAACCAATTAGTGCTTCCCTTGGTGTTGCTCAATCATTCACAATACCATTTTCACTTGAAAAAGTTGGTGATGACAATAGGGTGACTATGTACATGGTTTTTTCATCTTTGGTTTTGGTCAGTCATGGGAGCATAAGGGAGGGGACCAAGCAAAGGAGAGAAGAAACACATGGCTTAGTGTGAAATGATAAATGAAGATGTACTTCATTGATAAAGCAACAAGTTAAGTAGCAATGACAACGAGTTTGATGAAAACCCATGTATCCAATCAAAGTTATGACTATCAAAAACATTACACAAATACAGAATATGGATGAACACATTGCTACCCTCCTCGTAAAAAATTGAGCCCTATAATGATACTGTAAGCCAAACATTAATAATGATGATAATACCAATGTTGGTTTTAAGGCATTTTACAGATGTTGATTCTAATGCTAGAAAAGGCTTTGAATGAAAAGCCACAAGCGAGCCACAAGCCGGCAAGCTGTAGTTTTTTTTAAAAAATACATTGAAAAATGCCCATGTTTACTATAGAGTCTCCAAACATAGATAACATATTGTATGAAAAGGTACTATTCAAATAATTATAGAACCGCATCATATAGATATACTTTGTGGAGAGGATATAATATTTGGGGGTTTGTTCTAAAAAGAGGGCTTCAAGTATGGCCTTATAAAAAGCACATAGATATAGAACCAGATCATTTTAGAATAGATATACTTTGTGCAGAGGACATAATATTTTACTAAAATGTTTTTATTTGATAATTTGTTCGAAAAAGAGGGCTTCAAGTATGGCCCTTATAAAAATCATATAGATATAGAAGTAGATCATTTTAGAACTACATCATCTAGAATTGGATCATTTTAGACTACATCATATAGCTATACTTTGCACTAGAGAGGATAAAATATTCTTTGTGAAATGTTTTTACAAAGAACCACATCATATAGATAGACTTTCTGGAGAGGATAAAAAATAATTTGTAAAATGTTTTTATTTTAGGATTTGTTGGAAAAAGAGGGCTACAAGTGCATGGCCTTTATAAAAATCTACTCACATTTTCAAGGAGGCACAATACTCGTGCAAATGAGCTCCCTTGGTTAAGAAGTTCAAGAGTCTTGTTCTATTCACACTACTCCTGTTTCTTTTCACGAAACTTCGTGAAATTCCAAAAGGAGGGCTTCAAGTGTGGCCCTTATAACGTAAGCACATATGGTTGCTCCCGTGTTTGAGAAGCTTATAAGAGAGTCGGCAGTCTCCCTCCACGATGCTCTTCATCAACTTGTTCTTACCTCACCTATCCTCTACCTTGGTAGTGGGCAAAAACATGCAAGCTCTAATGTTTATTAGTTGCAACGAATGTCATGGGAAACGTTTTCCCAATAAAGTTGAGGAAGCTCCATGGACCATGACCATGAAGTACAAAGGGAATGGGCAACAAGAGCACTATCTCGTGCATGTTCTTGGGAGGAAAGTGAGATTCTTGAAAGTGAGATTTGACAAGGTGCAAGCCTCAACACAAAGTGTGATTGGGACGCATTCCCCCGCATGGAGAGGACTCACTCGTCATTTCTATGCTTGGAAGGAACAAAGACCCATTCCCCCAAGTAAGCAACTTTCGCCTTTTCTATTGTTTTTTCAGGGCGGCGCCATTGAAGGTGAGTTTATTGTGCACATGGTAAGATTGGACGGGTCAGATTGAATATGGGATTCTCAGATTTTAATCTGATCCGACCGATCAGGAGCTTTACGATGGCGACGAAGACGTGGATGATTTTGCTGGCGTGCACGTTATCGGTTGGCTTGCAGCAGCTTCATTCATTCTTGCTCTTCGCATGATCCGCATTTTGCTATGGATCATCCTCTCAGCCCTTCTTCCATCTTATTTTAACACAATATACATCCTCCTCTCTGCCATTTTCCCGTTGATTTGCTCGCCCTCCTGCTTCGTTTATTCATTTCTTCGATCTCTCCCCTCAAACTTCGTTCATCAAGCTCCCAATATCTCTGCATGTCTACCATCTCCGCATCTGCTGCAGCGGGCGATCTCCCCAATCCCCTCGACACCCAGAACCACGAATCTGCAACACTGGTCGTAAGCGAGCAAACATTCAGGTTTGAGCGCCGTGGTTTCTGTCTCAAACGTCTCGAAGGCCAAACTCCCATAGATTGTATCCATGCCTATTGGTCTCGCTTCAATTGATATCTTTCTGTGACAGAATCGGTGGCCTTCAATCTTCCACAAAACAAGTCGGCTTCCTCGCCAGAGTAGAAGGTATACTAGATAGCCTCCGTTATCTGAGCGGCAAGAGCTGTCCTGCCTTTTGGAAGAACCAATTGTTTCTCAAATGCACACATATTCTCCCCTGCGTATGCAGATGGTGCATATACGACAGCAGGGCTTGTTAAGAAGGAGGCCAAAGTCGTCGAAGGAATCGCCGAGAGCGTCGAAAACATCTCTACGGTCCTTGAGAACGATGTTGATAAAGTGGAAACCTTCGTGCACCAGGTGCGTCTTTGATTCTTCTAGTTATTTCCTCTTAGCTGCTTCGGAGCGAAGTATTTCTGTTAACAAATTACCTCTTTTAACAAACCTTCAATCATCTGTAGGTAAGAAGGACCGCTGCATCCATGGAGGAGCATGTAAATCAAGCCACGGCAGCTCTACCGGCCCCTTCCTCCCGCACAACTCTTGATCAGCAGCTGGCAGCTAAACAGGGCAATTCGAAAGATTTTTTGGATCTCGGGTGGGGATGGAACGTGTTCAGGATTTTCCTTGTTGGACTGACGTTCATCGTTGCGCTTCTTCACAATTGGGAAGGGCTGAACCTGAATTTCGAAAAGCTGCATTCGTCTGTATCGATCTCGACTGCTCTCTTGTATGGTTGAATGAGAATTCGAAGACTTTGACTTGGCTCAGAAGCATTGACTAAGCTTGATTGGTCGTCAACAGAGAGACTGAAACACCGGATACTGTCGATTCATCTACAAGAATATCCTTTTTTGCAGTGTTCAACATGTAAGTTTGGGTTGTACTTCAAGGAGACTCTTTGAAGCTGCTGGATAGAAAACGTCTGTATAAACAAGTAGCTCCAGTACCTGCATGGAACCTTAACAACCTCGGTATTTTTATCCAGGTTACTCCTCAATCTAGGTCCAATTGTACGGGTTCTGTACTTCGTGAAGGACACACTAACTGCCGAGAAAAAGTTTTTCACCAAAATCGAAGGTAGGCCTATGATTGATGAATCTGATCGATCCTGGCAGCTTTTCTGCTGATGAATTTGCACTAATGAACTATGAGAGACAAGCAGAAGAGGTCGATGAGGCAGCTGGAGAGGTGAAGCGGACAGTAAAGACGGTGGAGCAAGTCGCCCACGTGGTGGAAAACGTCTCCAAAGAAGTTGAACAAGACGCTAGTCAAGTGCAAGAATTCCTAGCTAACGTAAGGTTTTTCTGATAGCACTTGGGCATAAAATTTTTTGTTGAAGACTTTCAAGCTTGTAATGAGGGGAATGCGCAATAGATGGGATTTCAGGTTCACTAGTAGTTATTGTGCTCTCCTTTCTCCATTTCTATTTCAATCCACTTCACTTTGTTTCTCCTCACGATCCTAGTTTTCTTTTCAGGTCAAAGTGGCCTCCACTTCCAAACAAGCAGCTCCAACTAAAGATCGATAGAGTTAGCAACAAATTGGCAAACCCTTGCATTCTATTTAAGAATGAATGGCACCATCAGAGTACCATGCAAACTTCTTATTGCAAGGATTCTTAGAGAGACCATTGATGAGAGATTGACCATGGTTCATTATTTTCTACTATTGGAAGAATAGTATGAGAAATGCATTCATCAAAGTCTCTGCAAATTATTGATAATTTAGGATTGTTTCTTCCTCCATCACATGCAATCTTAGGGGATTCACCCTAAATTATGTATATAGGGGATGAAGGTCCAATGGGAGGGGTTTTCTTATTCACTCTTTGAAGGGAGTATTGGAAAAAATATGTAGGCCTATGTCTTGAGATTTAAACCCTAACATGCATTTTAAGGGGTTTCAAGGATATAAGTTGAACAAGCATGTGTTTGAAGGACCGTTTGAGTAATCGACTATAATTGCATAGTATCACAAATTTGTATGACAAGAAAACAAGAAGGGAAGAAGTCCTTATTAGGTTTTCTCTACGTAGTTAGCTTTATGTGGGGTTCTCTTATTATATGCAATTGTCTTAAAGAAGTCATAACAGATAATAATTAGACATACCAAGTAGTAATAGAAGATGTAAGAAGAGTGAGATACCTATGAGCACCAACTTTACGTTAGGTTCTCTTCTTATATGCAATTGTCTCAAAGAAGTCATAATACAATATCAGAAATAATTAGGCATAACAGAAGATGTAAGAAGAGTGAGATACACATGAGCACTCAATCTCACCACCACTAAGCTTCAAAAGAAATGATTGTCTTTGCACTTTAGCAAATATGGTATCAATTTCGTTAAATGATAAATATTGTGTACCACATAGTGAAAGTACTAGCTTCTTGGAGAAATCAACTTGTCTCAAAAGAAAAGTATAACGTTTTTTGTAATGACAATCCTACGACATGCTACCTTTGAAATTCAATGAAACTTTATTGATCTTGTGCAAAGCCTAATATCTGGCCTATGGTGGATTTACAAATGGTCTAAATTCCAAGTCTTCTTACCATGCTTACGGTGGATTCACAAATGGTCATTCAAAGATTTCTCTAAATTTTCTTGTCCATTTGAGCATTTAAAACTTGATTTATTCCTTACAAGGCGCATTAATTTATTTACTTAGTCATTGAATGGTTCTTCTACTCTATCCATCTGCATTTTAAATTTACTAGAATAGGGAGCAAGAGATTCAAAGTGAGGTGCAAGAGTAGAAGTGTACATACTATATGATCAGCTATGTACTATATCAAGAACGAAAAAGGCTATATAGATTTAGCTACTAGGGGTATGACATGGCTTGGAATAAACCTTAGTATTCCAAGTTTTTGATCAATTAGGATAATGTAGAATAAGGGTAGTTAAATAAACCTTTTGAATGGACATGTATGTCAGAATTTAGAATAGAAAAACCCATAGGTTGAGATTTTTATGGCTATTGAGGGACACTCATGCTTGATAGGTTAACCTAGTTAAAATTTCTTTGATAACCTCTCAAAGGCTTTTGTTTTATGGGTAATCCTAACCTTCTCTTATCATTTGGAGATATGCATTGGTGATGGCAAAACATTACTTCTCATAATCTATATGCTTTTGTCTTTTGCGCTTCCACATGTGTTACTTAAACGTGCTTTCTGTGTATTGAATTAAAAAAAATGATGTAAACTACAAATGAAGTAAGCCCTAACATGGATAGGGTGTGGATAGGGTAAAGGCATAGCCATTGTGTCAATAGTGACTATAGATTATAGTATCTCTTTATAAATTTGAGAATATTGCTCATTTTATAGGTGTATCTTCCCTTCCCTCTCTCTCTCTCTCTCTCTCTCTCTCAATATGATAGTAGGGCCCTAGTGCTTCTAGCTGTTGAGTTCATATACTTCTTATTTTGCACCCATAGAGACGAGTCACCACTACACCTTCATCCTTTTCTGATGCTTACCTCTCAACGTTTAGTACATATGGGCATAAAAACCATCGGTATAGCCTGTGGGTAGGTTTTATGTAAGTATAAGTGTTGGTATATGCCAATACTCTTTAGTGGTGGTATATATAGACACTAACATAGTGTCGGTATATACCGACACTAAGGGACTTATTATGATGGCTATTTTGGATGTTTTCCCCTTGGACATTTGTCCCATAATGCATGGCATAATGATCCAAGGGTTTTTGAGAGAGGGATATAAGGAAATGTCACATCAATTGTAGAGGAATGTCACCATTGATGGTTCTTAAGGGTAGGGGAAAATAGCACCGCCTTTGTCGGATGGGTGCCATACTTCGCACATGCTTTAATATTATTCACTTAAAGTCATGTGTAGAGTATCATGCTCATCGAACACCATTTGCATGGGCATGATTATTTTCTTATTTTTGAGTGCATCTCATAAACTTGAGTATAAAAAAAGATGCATCTGGTTGCTCCCATCATATGTGCCTTTGTCTGATGGGTACTAAACTTTGCAAACTCCTTAATCTTATTCACATTAAGATCCATGCAAAGTTTCATACCCATCGGACACCATTTGCATGGGTGGGCATGCTTATTTTCTCGTTTTCCAGTGAGTCTCTTACCCGAGTATCAAAAAATATGCATTGGCTTACTCTGACTATATGAGCACTATATGTGCCTTAATCTTATTAACTTTAAGGCCCATGCAAAGTTTCATACTCATCGGACACCATTTGCATGGGTGGGCATGCTTATTTTCTTGTTTTCCACCACGCCACGGTCTCATATACTTGAGTATAAAAAAAATGCATCTGCTTGCTCCCACCGTACATGCCTTTGTACAATGGGTACTATACTTTGCACATACCTTAATATTATTTAATTTAAGGCCCATGCACATTTTCATACCCATCGGACAACGTTTGCATGGGTAGGCATGCCTATTTTCTTGTTTCCATTGACTCTCATACCCGATTATAAAAAAATACACATATGCTTACTCCCACTATACGTGCCTTTGTATGATGAGTAAGATACTTTGCACATGCCTTAATATTATTCAATTTAAGGCCCGTGCAAATTTTCATACCCATCGGACACTGTTCGCATGGGTGGGCATGCTTATTTAAGACCCATGCAAAGTTTCATCCGATTCAATTTTCTTGTTTATCACACCGTTTGCATCGTTTGCCTATGTTGGATACATACGCTGGTACGGTGATGTATTGAGATCCTATTAGATTAGCATTGTTTGGAGCTGTTTCAGGGCTGGTTTGTCAACATTTTGGGGCTGATTTGTTACCGTATTCGGGGCTGATTTTATGGCATTGTGTTTGCCATTGGTCAGGACATTACAATTGCTGCTGTTGCTGTTTTTATGACAAAACAATCATCTTTAGGATTGAATATCTCTTTCTTGGTGCAGAATTGCACTTTGTGCCGAACTGAAAAGTTGTAGTTCATAGAACATACTACAACTTTGCTTTTGGAAGAAAGTTGATCTGGTATAAGCTGCAGGAGTTATAGCCTCTACAAAACCACAAAAAGTTGCAGTCTACTGTCTATTTATGACCAATGTGCAGGAAGCTATTTTTCAGGTGAGAATATCTAAGAATCCACAAGGATTTGGCTCTTGAGGTCAACTGACAAGTTGTAGATCTTTCTACCAGCTACAACTTTCCTGCTTATAGCTAAATGGCATCTGGTCTTTTGGTGAAAAGATATCACTGTTCAAAAACAAGGACAGTGTGTTATCTTGCCCAAAGTGGCTATGAGGTATTGTACGAATTTCTCTTACACAATAGTAAATTACAGAAAGTGATTGGGATCTCACTTCAGTCCAAGGGCATTATTGGCATTTTGGCAAGTCATTTTGGCACATTTGGCAAGTGGTTTGCCAATTCGCCTTGCCCTCCATTCAACATCATTTTCCTTCTGTACAAACAAAGCTCCCTCCACCTCCACCTCCACCTCCACCTCCAGGTCTTGCAACAAGCCTCTTCCTCCCTTTCTTTCAAGGTATGTGTCTCTTCTCTTTCTTTCTTTTCTTTCTTTCATGCTTTTTAAGTTATTCCTTTCCTATGTTTTCCTTCACTTTCCCTCTAGTTTCCCTTAGTTTTTGCTTTACCCACTAGTTTTTAAAAAAGTCTAGTTTCCCTTTCTTTTCCCTGTAAGAAGAAGCATAAGGAATAGCAAGATATAGTAAAGAACCATAAGTTTTTTCTTCAGCCACTAGTTTTTTAAAAAACTTTGAGGTGTTTGCTTTCTTTTATAGGGGAGCCGGTTTATTTTGCTTCACCCACTAGTTTCATACTTTATTCTTTAGCTCTAGGTATGGAACTTCTACTCTTCTTTCTTAAGTGCTAGCAAATGTGATGGGCGTAGGACCCTTATGTCCCTTCTCTCTGCTTGTGTGTGTGTGTGTTTATTATTCTCTTCTTCTCATCCTTTTGTTCTCTCTTCCTCTTACTCTCGTTCTCTTTTCTCTATTCTTTCTATTTTCTTACTCTTTTCCTCTCTTCCTCCCTTCCTCTTTCTCACTCTCGTCTTCTTATTCTCTTCTCCTCCTCTTTTCTCCTTCTTTCTTTTCTTTCTTTCTTCTTTCTTCTTTTACTTATTCCCTTCTTATCCTTTTCTTCTTTCACTTTTGCCCTTCTTTTTCTTCTTTCTTCTTTTTCTTTCTTTCTCCCCTCTTCTTCTTCTTTCTTTCCCTCCTCATCTTTTGGCTCTCTTTCTCTCCTCTTTTCCTCTCTTTCGGCTCTCTTTCTCTCCTTTTCCTCTCTTTGGGCTCTCTTTCTCTCCTCTCTTCCTCTTATTCCTCTCTTCTTATCTCTGTCTATTTGTGTTTTTGTCTTTTGTCATTTCCACATTTCCGCATTTTTGCATTTCCATCTTTCTACGTTTTCATCTTTTTGTGTTTTTGTGTTTTTGCATTTCTGTCTTTTCATTTTTCTACGTTTTCATTTTTCCATGTTTTTGCTTTTTCACCTTTTCTCTCTGTCCATTCCTCGTTCCTCGCATTCTAATTTTTTTCGATTCCTCTCTGAAGTATTTATTTATTCATTTTATTTTTCTTCAGCATCATGTAGGTATTTATTGGTTTTTTCACTTCTTATTCGGTGGTGTTTGTGTTTTTTTATTGTTTGTGTTTGTGTTTGTCCAATTCCATTAAATTATCCATGTCATCACAGACTCTCGGTGATCATGGGACTCCTCGTAGGAGGAGAGAGCATGGAGTCTACTCTTCACTCGGCTGACTCCGAAGAGGCCAACTCCTTAGGGGACTACCCCTTGGCTGCTCCATATATTCCTCTTCTTGCAAATCACCATGCAAGAAAGCATTCTTTACATCCATCTGATGTAAAGACCATCCCTTTGATGCAGCCATACCAATGACTGCTCTTACGATTGCCATCCTTGCAACTGGACTGAATGTTTCTTCATAATCAATGCCATATGTCTGTGCATACCCCTTGACAACTAATCTTGCCTTGTATCTATTCAGAAAACCATATGCATTGTGCTTCACCTTATAAACACACTTGCAATCGATTGCATTCTTGTCTTTAGGCAAAGGCACCAATTCCTCTGTAGGATTTGCTTCCAAGGCATCCATTTCTTCATCCATGGCTTTCTCCCATTTTTCTTTTCCCATGGCTTGCTCAAAAGAAGTGGGTTCTGGTTCATGTATCACTTTGACCATATGGGCATAGGGAATGGCTATAAATCCATCATAATTAAGCCTATCCATAGGATACCTAGCTTTGGTAGACTTGCACAAAATAGGCTCACTACCAGGTGCTCTCAAAACATCTCTTGTCTTCCTTACTCCAGGTGTAGTTAACAACAGAAGGAATACCCAACTCATCATCAAGGCTCTGTTCTGAGCCACTGGATTCACCATCCACATAAGAGTGACCTGCATTCACATCAACCATGGGCTGATCTACTTTCTCTTTTCCTTTTCATGATACTTGCATACCACTATCTGCATTGCTTTGAGGAGATCCTCCTGATCTCAATCTGTCTGTCCATGGCAAAGTATGTGAACCATTCCTAGAGGACACTACAGGTCCACTAATATTTTGTGATTGTTGTTGTGATATGTGTGCAGCATTACCATTTTTCCATCGACATCATCAATCACATTTATTGGTTTATACTAGTTGCTCATCTCATCAAAAACAACATCTCTACTCAGTGTAAACTTACGAGTAGAAGGGTTATATCATCTATACCCTTTTTGCTGTTGAGAATAACCAATATAGATGCTCTTCTTAGCTTTTGGATCCAACTTGGATCTCAACTCATCTGGGCAATGCAACCAAAAACTTTCAAATGAGAAACATCTGGTCTCTATCTGGTTTCCTACCACTATACCTCTCCTCTGGCATCATGACATGTATTGCTGTAGTGGGAGTCCTGTTCATTATGTAGACTGTTGTCGCAACTGCTTCAGCACAATAATAATCTGGCAGGTCTTTTTTGTTGAGCATGGCACGAGATACCTCTACAATATGCCTGTTTTTCCTTTCTGCAAGTCCATTTTGCTGTGGGGTATGACTGCATGAATATTGTTGCTTTATGCCATGCTCCTGCAAGAAACTTGCAAACTCATTTGAGAGGTACTCTCCCCCTCCATTTGACCTTAGGCATTTTATTTGTATGCCTAATTCTTTCTCAACGATAGCTTTAGAAGCTTTGAAATTCCCAAACATCTCACTTTTCTTTTTCATAAAATACACCCAAAATTTTCTGCTATAGTCATCGATAAAGTGACAAAATAATGACAGCCTCCAATAGATGCAGCTTTAGTAGTCCACACATCAGAGTGGATTAATTCCAATGGCCTCTTACTCTCTTGAACATGTCTAGGAAATGGTTTCCTTGCCTGTTTTCCAAATTGACAGGCTTCACATAACTTATGCATTTCTGCAACCTTGAACTTAGGCAATCCTGCAAGAATATTTTGGGCGTGCATTAATTTAAGTCACTGTATATTACCATGACCAATGCGTTTATGCCAGATATCAATATCTACAACAACACCGGTCCCATGTGCAAACATTGTTGCACTCAATTCAGGCATGTCCACATCCAACGTAAACATCCTGCCCTTCTTCTTCCCTATTGCTACCAAGTGACCTTTATTTTTCATATCCTCAACAAAGTATCCATGAGGATTAAATCTGACCTACAAGCCCTGCTCAACCATTTGACCAACAAAAACCACGTTCTTGGTGTTATTTGGGACATGAAATACATCAGACAAGTATTTCTTTTTTCCATCCTACATAGACAAAGGAATTTTACCAATCTGCACAATAGGATGTGCAGTATCATCACCAGTCTCCACAAATCCTGGTCTTTCCATTTTCCTTGCATCCGGCATCCATTCTGCATGACCTGTCATGTGGTTTAACGCACTTGAGTCAACATACCACACATCATTGCTTTCTTTAGCACTTGTCACAGAATTGGTCATGTGCTGCACTATAAACAGATGCTCATTTCTGTCATCACCCTGTCTACTAGAGGATGCATAATTGCCTTGCTGCAAATTTCCTATCATGATGTCATTCTGCTTTTTATACCAGTCTTTATCCATATGACCCATTTTACCACAGTAGTAGCACTCAACATTGTTGTTTGCATTTTGGTCTCTTTGCCATCCACCATAACCTGTTTGGCTCCCCCTGCCTCCAAAGTTACCACATCCTCCTCCATAGGACTGGTTTTCTTGAATTTGCTGCATATTGTGATTTCTACCACGGCCTCCAAATCGGCCTGCTCTACCTCTACCTCTACCTCTTCCAGCATTTGAGTAGAAGATAGCTTCTTTTGAAGTTTCTCTTGAAGAAGTGGGCGGTCTGCTCTACATCCTCTCGAGAATGCTCCTACCCAGTTTCGTGCTGTAGGCGAAGAAAGGGGTCGGCCCCTGATCTGCCACAACCTCTGGCCATCTCCACTCTCCTGGGTCCCAGTCAAGCTCTGAAAGGGCTCGCCCTTCCCAAAGCCAGAGACGCCACACCTGCAGCTGATCCTGCTCAACTCTAGGATCGATCCGCCAAACCTTCCCCACGAGGCCTACGACACGAACCCTCTGCCACTAGAGAAGGGGGTCGATGAGCGCACCCTCTCTCCTGAGTCAGCCGTCCCCCAAAACGACGAAGAAGGAGACAGAGGCATCATCCAGCCGGCCTGCAACAACCAGTGGGATGCCACGAGGGGTGAATTGTCCAAGCCAACGAGAATCACCAGGCATGAGGGTCTGAATCTCTGGTGGAACCAACCATCCGGTAGGAATCGCTCCATCTATCTCTGTACACCTCGCCTGAGCTCCACGGACACCCCCGGCTGCGGCTGCTAGAGCAGCAATCTCCAAGTGCCCCTCCAAACTTGAAGGGACCGGGCGGGCCCCCGCATCCAGTTGTCCCATGAGATATGCGACCTCTCCCCCAGCTGAAGGCATGAGGCATCTCTGACCTGACCATTCCAGATGAGCGGCTGGCAATCGATCTCCTCCTGACTCTGCTAGGAGGCGACTGGATGAGACTGAGACGAAGTCGCCTCCAAACCGTGAGTAGGCTGCGAATGAGCGGGGAACGGGGGCGGGTAAGGGGGCGGGTAAGCAGTGCAGAGGTGAAGATCCACCTGAGGGACAGTAGCCACTCCCCTCCTCGGCGTGGGGTGCAAGAACTGATCCCCTGCTGAAGTAACATCTTCCACGTTTGCCCCCCTGGGGTCAAACCGTGGATAACTAACTTGCCCAGCAGGGCCTGACTCTGGAGCTCTAGATCAATGACCCCCAAGCCACCCTCAGCCTGCGGAAGAATGACTGTCTGCCAGACTACCCTGGCTCTGGTATCTCTGAGACCATCCCCTCCGCACCACAGGAAATTCTGAACCACCCTCCTGAGCTGTGCCACGTAAGATCTCGAGAAGCACTAACAAGAGGCCACATACCAAGCCGTGGCCAGGAGAACCTGATTGACCACAAGAGCACGTCCTGCAAGAGAGAGCTTAGCAGTGCTCCAAAAAGCTAGCTTCCGTCGTATGGAATCTAGCACTGGGAGAAACTGCTGAGCTGGCGTGATGTCCAAGCCGACCTAAAAATCGAGATATCTAGTAGTCTGCCCTCACGGAATCCATCTGAAGCCCAAAAACCTCCCCCACTGTGAGCAGGCCCCAGGGTCTGTGAGAAAACCAACTGTTTTGTTCCAGTTGATTTTTGCACCGGCTACCGAACATAAGACCTCTAAGGCCAGCCTCACCCTCTCCAGCGTCATCTCATCATCCTGAACATAAAGCGCCGTGTCATCTGCATACTCCGAGTCTAGGAGCTCAGTGTCCTCCCTGATGGGAAGGCGAACACCCCGAATCCAAGTCTCTCCAAAGTACCCTCCAAGAAGGACCAGTCCACTCGATCGTAAGCCTTCTCAAAGTCAAGAAGTAGGATGGCTAAGTGAAACCCGCTGTGCTGAGCCCACTCCGTTGCCTCTGAGAAGGTGAAGACATTATCCAGGATACTGCGATCCTGGACAAAGCCTGTCTAAGTGTCATGAATGAGGTCAGGAAGTAGTGGTCGAACTCTGGCGTTGATCATTTTGGCAAGGATTTTATAGGTAGTGGTGAGGAGAGTGATAGGGCGCCACTGACGGATCTCCTGCCGATCTCCCCCCTTCCGGATGAGGCAGATCAATCCCGAAGAGAGGCTCTTTGGCATATGTCCGTTGCTGAAAATCTTCTAGAGGGCTGCAAGGAGGGGTTGATGGATCTGATCCCAGAATGAAGTGAAGAAGGCTCTAGAGAGCCCATCCTCACCAGGGCATTTCTGCCCATCGATGGCCATCAAGGCCTCCTGCATCTTGACAGTGGTAAATGGTGCCATTAGTGTCATCTGCATGCTGGGCTGAACAAGGGCCGGAATGTGCCTCCACACTTCCTCGCGGGAACGTCTAGTGTGGGGGGCAAGCTGCTCCTACTAGAAAAGAGTCCTGTAGAAGTCGGTAGCCAACCCCATGACCTCCTCCTGGTCGGTAATGATGTGGCCATCCGCTGTCCTAAGACTCCAAATCTGGTCTCCTGCCGCCCTCTGGCCATGCGTCCTGAAGAACTCTCTGCTCATTCGGTCGCCCTTCCTAGCCTAGTAGGAGAGGGAGGCGTGATAAGAAAACTCCGAACGACGTTGGAGAGTCTCCTCAAGAAGGGCTCTGGCTTGGAGGGCTTGCATCCGAAGCTCCTCTGAACCCAGAGCTGCCTGCTGGAGCTGCTGGTCCCTACGAAGAGCTCTCTCTCTGCCCCACCACTCCTGACGAACTTGAAGGGCTGCTAGCTGGCAAATCTGGCTGGACTCCTGCAGAGCCTGCGCCACTGACTCTGCCAGATCCACGCACTCGCCCCAATCTCTGTCCCAAAGGCTACCGATACTACTGCGCACCTCCTCCTGCGCACCTCCTCCCTAGAGAAGATGGAATTAGGAATCCTACACGAACGGGGGGAAGGGACTGAGCTGCCGAGTCTAGTGTCAAGAGCATTGGCGCGTGGTCAGAGAGTGTCATCCCTGGCACTACACCCACCTAACCACCTCTGCTGATGGCCCAATCACTGACATAAAATCTGTCCAATCTCTCCAGGAGTCTGCCCCCTTCCCTGCAAAAACCCCACGAGAAGTCCAAGCTCCCGTGCCATCGGCGGAAGGACGGGTCTCTCCAACTGTCCCTCCCTCCTGTCGCAAAGAGAAAGGAGTCCCAAGCGGACTGCTCTACCTGAGCTATACCTGTAAACTCTGGTCCTCTGCCCTGCTGGTCCTCCAAAGTCTCCAGATTGTTGAAGTCACCTCCAACAATCCACGAATCCATGTCTGGGAGAAGCTCTGTAAGTGTCCTCCAGAAGGTGGCTCTGCGTCGGAGGTCTGTGGGTGCATAAATGTTGAGGACTCCTATTTTGGAGCCCTCCAACTCTAGGCCAACCCACAGCGCACTCAGCGTACCATGGCCAAAAACTCCCTGGGCAATCGACTTGCAGATGGACGTACAGACACCGCCACTCCTCCCCTGTGCTCCGATCGAGGGCTCCCAATAAGTGTGAGAGCGCCCAGGGAGGATCTTCCCACAACTATGGGTATGAGCCACTGAGAGCTTATGCTCCTGGAGCAGGAGCATATCCAAGTGACCAATCACTGCTGGTTGAAGTTCTTGTCTCAAGATAAGCTTCCTAGGACCATGGGTACCAGAAGAATGAAGCCCGTTCACATTCTAGGAAACAAAGTGTAAGCTCATGGTGAGGACTGGTAGGCTGCGAACAATTGTCTGCTCGCGGCCGAGGTCAGTGAAGAGTCTGGTAGTTCGGAATGAAGGCATTGATGCTTCTGTGAGGGTTTGGAGGGGGAGGCGGGGTCATCCTGCCCGTTCTTCAAAACCTTGAGCAAAGGCGTGAGGCCTTTGGTGCCATGGAAAACGCTTTCTCGAGCTAGTTCGAGATCTCTGAGGTAGTCACCCCGTAGAAGGCGCGAAGTTTCTGTGCTGTCCAGACTCTGATATCCTGGGGGAGGGGCCAAGGCAGAGGGGGCCTGAGGATCACAATCAATCTAAAACGCTTGGCGACGCATCGCCACCGTAGGCGCACGTCACCCTCGGACCACTGGGTCTCAAGAAGTTGTCCACCCGTCAGGCCTATCCAGGAGCAAATCTGAGCGTGTGTCTGCTCTCTGAGAGCCTCCCAGACCGAGTCATCTGTCCAAATCTTGGTGCTGTCACTGAGAAAAGTGAAGGCAAAGCTGGGTCCATCCCTCGGGGCCAAGGCTGCGATCTTCCCATCCGCCCCTTTACGGAGCAGGAAGATACTGATGTCAAGGCAAGCTGGGAAGTTGGCCACATCCAAGTAATCCCAGGGGCCGAACCTGTAGAAGTCGCGAGGGAGCTCTCTCTCCTGGAGCGAGGCCTGCCAAAATCTGCAACTGAGGGGGCCGGGCTAGCAGACAAGGAAGGCTGCGGGTCTCGGGGTGCCCTGCCTAGGGTGAGGAAGGGGGAGGAGGCTGCGGGGTAGGAGACACTGACTCCACTGAAGCGACTAGCAGGGGGGCCGAAGGTGGGAGAGTGGGGGCTGCACGCGGCTGAGAAGCCACCGGTAGAAGCAGACACTGCGGGAGAGCTGAGAGGGGGGGGGATGGGGCTGGGGCTGAGGCTGGGGCTGAAGAGGAAGAGGCGGGGGCTGAGGAAGAGGGTCAAAAGAGGGGGACAGCAGCTGGGGTAGGGGCTGGGGCTGGATGGGGGGGAGCTCGGGACCAGGAGAGAGGGGGACCTAAAGCTACGGGGGGCAGGTCTTCTATGAAGAAGAGCCTATAGAACCACAACAACAACAGCCATTCCCGAAGTGGGTAAAGCAACTTTTGGACAGCAAAGAACCTCAACCATTGATGAGGAACCATCCAAAGACCGCCGGTCCAAGAGATTAGAGGAGCAAAGAAGGGCATAGGAACACTTGGTCAACTATGCTTTGATGACAGAAGTGATCCATGCTGATGAACCCAAGTGTCTTGAAGAGGCACAGGGTGATGATAGGTGGATGGAGGCTATGCAGTCGGAGTATGGCTCCATAATGAAGATTTACACTTGGGACGTTGTGGATCGACCACCAAAACGCAAGGTAATCGGAACCAAGTGGGTGTACAAGACCAAGTACAAGTTCGACGGCACATTGGATAAGTTCAAGGCTCAGCTCATGGTAAAAGGATTTGCATAGGTACATGGTTTTGATTATCAAGATACTTTTGCTCCCATAGCTCGACTAACCACAATTCGCAATGTTTTGGCTTTAGCTGGCTAGGGAAGTTGGCCCGTGTTTCAAATGGATGTGAAATCCACCTTTTTGAATGGAGATCTCAAGGAGGAGGTGTTCGTGGAACAACCACCAGGTTTTGAGATCCGCGGTTCAGAAGGTAAAGTATGCAAACTAAAGAAGGCACTTTATGGGTTGAAACAGGCCCCACGAGCGTGGTACTAGTGAATTGATGCCTACTTTATGCAAAAAGGGTTCAGGAGGAGCCCATCTAATGCAAATTTGTTTATCTTCAGAGAAGGAGGCAGGTGTATGATCGTGGTCCTTTATGTGGATGACCTTGTCATAATAGGAAACCATGAAGAGAAGATCTCGCAGACAAAGCATTTGCTAGGAAGAGAGTTTAAAATGACCAAACCTTGGATTGATGCATTTTTGTTTGGGGTTTGAAGTTTGGCAGGAGCCGAAATAGATCTTCATTTCACAATTGAAGTATGCTGGAGAGATACTGAAGGCATTTGGCATGGCTGAGTGCAAAACAGTTGGTACCCCTATGGAGGTTGATGTGAAGCTCTCAAACGAGGATTCATCACCACTGGTGGATGAAGCGAAGTACAGAAGGCTTGTGGGTAGCTTGATTTACCTGTGCAACACACGACCGAACATCAGCTTTGCAACCGGTGTACTTAGCAGGTTTTCCAATAAGCCCCTAGAGAACCATTGGAGAGCAAGGATGCAGGTGTTGAAATACATCAAAGGCACACTTGATTATGGCATCACCTATACCAAGGGCAACATCTTGACCAGAATCTGTGACTTGGATTGGGCAGGAGACGTGGATAGCAGGAGATTAGTGACAGGGTACTATTTCTCACTTGGATCTGGAGTTGTCATGGGTCAGTAAGAAGCAACCCATAGTTGCTCTTTCTTCTTTCTTCTACCAAGGCCGAGTACAAATCTGCATGCTTTGCTTCTTGCGAGGCAGTGTGGTTGAGGAGGATTTTGGGGGACATGGGTGCAGTGCAGAACAAGACTACACAGTTATCATGTGACAGTCAGAGTTGCATGGCGATTGCAAAGAACCCGGTGTTCCACGCTCACACAAAACACATTGAGATTCAATATCACTTTGTACACAAGCTGATCATGGATGGAGAGGTCGACTTGGTGTACTGTTCGACTACAGAGAATGCTGTAGACATCTTCATGAAGGCTCTTGGAAGAGACTTGCTAGAGAGGCATCTTCATTGACTTGGCATTGGGCCAAAAAAGTAAGTTCACTTGCAGGTGGACATTGAGTGGGGGTGATAGATATCAATGCTCCACTCTCATGTAACTATGCAGGAACTAGCTAACTCTACTTGTAAGCCCCCCATATGAGGAGAAGGCATTTGAGTAGCTTGATTATCCGGTAGGTCCTGGTTTGGACACCAGATGGGGGACCATGTATGGCTAATGGCTAGACGGCTTCAGATGGAGTTGGCACACCGCCAACTAGGCTACATGAAAGTGTAGGAAGGCATCCCTTGACTGACCACACTGAGGGTAGACGGAGCATTTCCTGAGGTAGCCCACTCTTGGGTTGCGGGGCCCGTTTGGAGCCTCAGATGATCCCGGATGGTTGTGGGTTGAACGGTGACCATAGGTCAGTTGCTCTATTTTGCACACTGGTTCTATCGTATGGTCGGTGGCCGACCCCCAATTGACCATTTTGGGTGGACTAGGTCGGCCACCCAGTTGAGCCTAACCGCACGACTACAACTGGTGGCTATATAAGAGCAAGCCCGTGAAGCCCATTTCATCATTAGCTTCAGCAATCCTTATTCCTTAGCATTCAGCCTCCGTCTTCTACTGTTTCCAGCATGCCATCGAAGCTTCTTTCATAGGAGCGCATGGTTGGGAAGCAGCGCCATCTATTGTATCAGTTCTACAGTAATCAAATTTTTGATTCTCCATACTATCTTGTTTTCTTTCATGCGTATGAGATCCTGCTATCTGTTAAGCACAGATGTATTGTTTTCTTACAATTAAGTCTTGGAGATTTTAGAGGACTCTCATGATAAATTAATATAATGCATGGACCTTATATATACATACATATGTATGTACATACATGTGTATGTACATATGTACACACACACACATAGTTTATCCATGGATTTAAATGATTTTTATTTATTAAAGTTATTAATAAGTTAAGAAAAAGTTAAACTTTTAAATGAAGATTCTTTAAAATGAAAAATTATACTAGGATTTCTACAATATAGAGTAATATAAGAATTACATTTCTTAGTTTTTGCATTATTAGTACAATATGATAGTGTAAGTAAATAAACTCTTTATTTCAAAAGGGTAGTGTCATCTTTTGGTTTTGGAAGGATATTTTCATAAAGTAGATTTTTTCAATAGAAATTTAAGTACAAAAATGAATCGGGACTGTGCACCAATCTATGTAAGAAGTTACATTAATTTTCATAAATTTAGTTTTATTTGCTACTATTTCTTATCATTTGGTGTAGCTTATCTTTGTTACATTTTTATAATTTTGATTTTATTTCCTTCAAAACACTCTTAAAAATTCCTTGTTTTTATGTTTTTATGTGTGTTTTGAAGAGTGCGTTTTTCCTTAAATGTTATCCATAAACTAGTCCAAAAGTATCTATTAAAATGAATTTGTACATTGACAAGTCCAAAATTAATGAAATAAATGTTAAAGATCAGTTCATTATATCCTATGTCTTTCATGTGGTATCACACTGCTAAAAGAAATGGGTAGACTAGCATGCCAATATGTAGGTCTTCAAGGAGAAGGATATAGTACTACTCTTTTGATCCTAGAAAGGTCTCCACCCCTAAAAGTTTAATATTTGGTGGGATAGACCATTTGGCATCACTCATTGGTCTTGTGATGGCACATTTTTACTAGGCACATTGTAGGGCCATACATTCAAGAAACCAGTTAATGATTATTAGCTCAAGCCTTACTTTGGCTCCATTCCCACATTTTTTTTTCTTGAGAAGCAACCATAAGCAATAGTTGTCACATATGTACATGTGGAATAGAAGTTGTCATCATTACTGGGTGCACACATAGGTTCCAACACATAGTTAACGGATTGCATGATGCAAGTTTCTAAAAATAGTCATCATGGATTTGCATGCATGAAATCACCACCCTTTACGTACCCCTCTTATCTCATTGCATGGATCAGCTCGTCACCCTCAATTGTTCCCTGTTTAACTCATCTTATTGCTCCTTGCAGTCATGTGCTTGACTTTGCTAGCCTCCATCACTCTCAATTACAGCGTGTTCACTCATTTAATGATCATAGCCCTTCTCTTAATCCCCTCTTCTCCTATGCATGTCATGATTACCTCATGTTCACTCGTTTAATGATCATAGCCCTTCTCTTCACCCCCTCTTCTCCTATACATGATCACTCTATCAAGATGGTGATCTACCAAAACTTTAAGAAGTGACACTAAGCCACCTTATGTCCACAATTGTTTTGAGGCCATTTGGATCTTTGTAGTAGCCTCAATCCCTTTCAACCACATCTCCCATCCATCTCAAACCTGATGCAATCATTGCCCAACTCAATCAGGGGAAACCATGTTTGCGTAGCAAGCAATGACTACCTTGTTAGTGAGGACGGTCTCCCTCTCATCTCCCTTCACCTTAAATTACCCAAGAATGGCACATATCATGTCTCGTGGTACTCCCAAAAGATATGGAGGGAAACTTTGGTTAAAAATTGGCACATGAGAATCTTCTTAGTAAGCTCATATTGAAGAACAAGATCCCTCCTATCGCTTCTTCCATGAGTTTGTGTGACTGGAGAACTAAATGATCAATATTTCTGTGACAGCCACGGGATGGCTTCAGGAGGATGAAGACACAAAGTTTATAGCTTAGTTGTCCCTATTCATGGAGCAACTAAAAAGTAAGATCACCCACTTCCCCAAGGAGACCACCATATATGCCAAAGGTTTTGGAGAAACATCATAAAACAAGACCTCCCAATGCACATCAAAGTGCAATACAGGGTGGCTAGTAGCTATAGCAAAGGTAACGGGGAGTGGTCTTGGCTCACTTAGTAAGGGAGCAGGGGCTATAGTGGACTTGGGCACTAAGTGGATTGAAAGGGAGAGGGAAAGGGTCCAGAAAAGAGAGTGGTTAGAATGGTACTAGATAGACTCATCAAGGGAAGAGGAGAAAAAGATAGAATAGGGTAGCAAGTAAGGCTCACACTAGGAAAATAAGTAGACAATAGAACAAGGCACTATTTGAGGCTCATACTGGGCAAGGGAACCAAAATAACAAAAAAAAAACAAGATCATGTTGAGAAAGAAGGATAGAATGGGCTCAAGGTGGTAGAATTCATGTCAGGAAAAACTTGTCTTGTTTGGTTAGATCACATTCCTCTAGATCCAAGGGGTTTTGTCACCCACTTTTAATGAAGTCCCTTATGACTTGTATCTACCAAATCCCCTGCTCTAACACCATCTATCCACAGTAGCACAATACTCATGGAGTTCAACACCACTGGGTCCTCGAGGATGCCTTTGAACTTGAGCCCTCCAAATGTTAGCAATCTGAGTTGGGGTCACAATCTACCTTGCCTCTCATTGTTCTCTAAGAGCATGCTATCTACCCCCATCCTAATGCTCTGCAAGTGTGGCTGCCCCATGCCCCCACTCTTTAGATTGTCTGATAGTGCATCCAACAAGTCTGGTTTTGTATCTTTCAATGCTTCCATCCGAATTATACTTCAATTTGTAAACCCATTTGTTTGCAATAGCTTTATTTCCTAGGGGGCTTGGCATTTTGCGAGTAAGTTTTTGCGAGTTTTGTGAGTTTTTATTGAATTTTTTCTATAGCTCATGGCATGCTATCAAAGATCATATGGTGTAGAACTCTTACAACCACCTTGATCTCTAGATTTTTTAAATTGGAAAATTTAAGCAAAACTATGCATTTAGCATTGGGAGAAGTTTTAATGTTGTTATATGCACAACTTGTATTCTTACATGTAGAGGACCCAATATAGACAAACACATCTCTTAGAAAACTAGAAATTATAGATGTTCAAATATTTGACCTATGGGTGACCATTAATAATTTGCTCCATTGGTACAAATTCCTTGGAACAAAAAAAAACTTGAATTATGTTGCCATAGGGGTATAAATTCCTTGGAAAAAAACAAAACTTTTGCTACATGCATAATTTGACCTTTTTGATACCAGAAATGAGCTCAAAAGGCCCAAAACCCTTACAAACAACTGTAAACATGGGTACCTTTAGATGAAACCCTAAAAGGCCATCTGGGAAAAATGTTTTTGGCACCCTGTCTTTATAGCTCGCTATTGAGCTATTGTTTCAAGCTATTTATGCTTGGCTCAACCACGAATGCAATGATGCTTTGCTATTGCTTGCTTGCCTTTGTAGCTTAATGGTGATCTATTGATCCAAGGTATTTATGATGAGATCTTTTCCTCTAATAGAACTAGCTCCGTGGTTTCCATTGAGTATTTCCTATGTTTATGAAATATATTGCTTGGTTTTATTATTATTTATACTTGCATGGTGATCTGTAAGAATTATAACTAGCCAATAGCTATAAAATTCACACAGAAATACTTGAAGAACTCGCAAACTCGCAAAAAAATGTACTCATAAAATGTCAAAACCCCTTTCCTAGTGGAAGGTCGCATAAATCCCAAGTGTTATTTTAAATCTTTGATTTCTTCATTCATAACAGTTTGCCATTTTGGCTTGTCAACTATGTCTTTGAAGTACACTGCTCTTCTATAGCTATGATTGTAGTCATAAGAGAATAATTGGTGGTTTCAATCTGAATTGTTTTGCCTTCCTGAGCATATGACAATCTAGCCGATGGTCTAGTGTCTCTAGTAGACCATCTGAGTTGCTACTCTTTTGGATGGTTCTCTGGCAATTCTTGCTCTTCTTCATCAACCTTTTTTGTAAGTTATTGAGTAATTGGTGTGACTATCTCCTGTGTTTTCCATTTCAGTTCTACATCAAATACTACATCTCTAGAGATTATGATCTTTCGATTGATGGGATCATACAATTTATATGCTTTTGTCTCTTCACTATAGCCAACCATGATGTAGTTGTGTGATTTCACATCCAACCTTTTGTGATGCTTTTCATGTATGTGGGCATATGCTATGCAACCAAATATGTAGAGATACCCAATTTGTGGCTTGTATCCACTGAATGTCTCATAAGGTGTCATACCCTGAATCAGTTCAATTCAAAGCCAATTAAGCAAGTATTCTATAGTGGCAATTGCTTCTGCACAACACTAGTTTTGGAAGGTGCTCCTCATTGAACATTTCTCTAGCACTATCTGCTAAAGTCCCATTCTTCCTTCTAGCTATTGCATTCTACTGAGGAGTATCTACATATGTAAATTGTCTTTAAATGCCATCATTTCTATAAAAATTGATGAAATTTGAAGACATGTATTCACCTCCTCTCTCTAATCTCATGACTTTGATCCTTTTGCTTGTATGGTTCTCTACCATGGCTTTGAATTCTTGAGACTTCAGATTTCTCTTTTAGAAACTAGACCCAACAATATATGCTATAGTCATTAAGGTAAGTTAGGTAGTACAATGTACCATTGATGCTGTGGATTTGTGCATAACCCCATACATTTGAATGAATTAAATCAAGAATGCCTCTTGCTTAAGAGGTGATTCTGCCGAAATTCTTTCTCTTTTTTTTACCAAAGCAACATGCTTCACAAACTTCTCCTAGGAACCAAAGTTTTGGAATTGCAATTTCCATACTCTGATTCTTAGCTAGATCAAGCTTTTGAAATTGACATGTCCATATCTCTTATACCATACTATGGAAAGTGGCATCAGTTGCTGCTTCTAAGCTAACATGGCATGCAAGTCTGGTACTAAAATGAGATTGAAGCTAGCATTCTAAACAAGAGTCTTTCCTTGATTGCTTTTCCTTTTAGCAAGAATCCTTTGGATTTGTCTCTAATTGTGAATTCATATCCATCAAAGATGACTCGATAGTTGTATTCTATAATTTTCCAAACTGACAAAAGGTTCTTGCTGAGCTTTGGAACATAGAGTACATCTTTCACAATCCTTTTGTACTAGTAAAATTGGGGCCAATGCCTTTCCCTTGAACTAGATTTGATAATGTTCTTTGGTCCTTCTAATGGTTTCATTTTTCTAAACCATTCCTGATGCTTTGTCATGTCTGATAATGCACCACCGTTGATGTACCAAGGGTCTCGATCTACTTGATTAACTTGAAAACTGCATTCCCCCACTACAAGACACGGGCCTCTTTTTGATGCTGTCTACCAATTCTTCATGGGTGCAGCACAAACATCATCGGTACGGTTGGCAGGTGGGGGAGGTGTTGGTATAGATGACAAAATTATAAACGATATGCATGTCAGTACATGCATTGGCATATATGAATCCCTATATTGACATGCATATCAATGAGTGTCAATGCTTGCACCCAATATCAATGAATGCCAATGCTTGCCACTGTCGTGCTAATCTTGACTCTAGGCTAAATTTTCCATATCGACGTTTTATAGAACTTCGTTTCCAAGGGGACCCAAAATAAATTTTGACCACAAATTTGGTCATTTGAAAGATAAGAAATATAAGAGTATGTACACCAAAATTGAGATCAAAACACTCATATATTGATGGTAAACTTAACATATAAATGTACAAAATACCACTATAAGAATGCAAGGGCCAAAGATAGGATGCCTCGTCGATGTCAAAACAATCAATCAGTAGCATTTACATTGATGGCTTCATCGTGAGCCAAGTCTTTCATGCCAAATAAGTCTATCTGTAAGTTCATAGACAATTGATCACCTATATCATCATCCTCTATTGTATGTCTGCCTAATCTTGGGACCTTTGAGAATACAAAACTTGTTGGATTTTCCCCTTTGCTTTTTCTTTCAATCCCTTTACCTTGGGGGACCTCGACAATGACACGATCATCATCCTTGATGTTCTAAGCATGTGGCATACCGGGATCCATGGATGCAAGAAACTCCATGATGTATGCTAATGACTCTTGCACAAGCCATCCCTCTGCCACCATGATTGCTTCAGGATCTTTGCCTTACAAATCCCTTCAAAGTTTTCATAAACCTTCAAGGAAAAGAATCCAAAAATTGTGAATGGTTCTTACAATGGTGACCTCATCAACTATGTGTTTAAGCAAGTGCGCCTGAGTCATCATAATGCTTGAGGGAAAGTGCTTGTCGAGCAAGCACACAACTTCAATGGAGTCCACATTATCCCTCTCAATGCTCGATACAAATATCTCTTCCATGTGCACACATAAGATTCAATATTTTCTATTCCACATGCAATGCTCGATATCCACCTATTCCATGTGCACACGTAAGATTCAATATTTTCTATTGATCATTTAAAATTGTATGAATTATAATCAAGGTGATATGATAGTAAGCATACCTAACCATGCCATTGACCTTATAGATAGCTTTTCTAAAATCTTTTGATAACCATCCTCTCACTGTAATTGGGAAGATAAACTACCCAAGCAAGTTATAACAATGCATCACAATCATATAAGTTACATGAAAGCATCACAATCTTAGTTCCACTCATAAGCATTCAAGCTAACGTGTAGAATACCTATAAGACCTTGAATGATCAATTGAAAGGTATTGAGCATGACCTTCATAAACCATCTTCCTCATATGTTTGGAGTGTCATGCATTTAAACTAGGACCACAAATAGGAAAAGCATGGTACCCTTGTGTTTTAAGTCCTACATACATGCATGCATAGATAGGTCATTAGACATGCATAAATCACACCACAAAGCATAAAGGTATCAGTAGGCATGCACAAGCACGTACTTGTGCACTCCCCATATCATGGATAGTCAAGCATGGTCCACATCAAAATTCCCTTGATGAAAATGTTTGTGACTTGCATCGGAGCTCTAGAAACATCAAAGACATGTACGCCCTGCCATAGCATCTGGGGCTCCTCAATCAAGGGTGTCATGTACACTATTTTGTCCTTGTACTTGGCACAAGTAGGGCAAGTATGAGGTGTCCCTTCTTTATTGTTTGCCATGGTGGGGTATTGTAGTTCACCAAGACTATGGGCCATGTTGACCAAGATGTTGAACATAAGCCAAAAGGGTTCATGCCACCCATTGCAATCTCGAGATGTAAATTGTGTGGCTCCCTTGCAAAGTCCTGCTACATGTTGTCTATGTGCTTCCAAGTAGCACAATCTATAGGGATCCTCAAAGTGTCATCAGTGGACCGGTTTGTAGCATGCCACATCATCAAATGTGTAATGGACTTGCATATGAACATGTGCTGTATTCTGAGGATGATGGGAAGATGTCTCAAGATCTTAGCTAGGATCGTCTCACCTAGTAAGTCCTATTTGTAATGTTGTGACCCACACTCAGGACAATTAACCAAATCTCCATACTCATGATGAAACAAAATACAATCATTAGGGAAAGAGTGGATGGTGTCATAGTACATCCTAAGGATCATTAGGCTTGAAGTGTGGTGATGGTGCATGTGCTCCCTAGCTGCTCTCCTCATCTTGTATAATGACGCAAGGTTAGTGTGTGCAATATGTATGCAATTATATAAATATTCATGAATTACTCAAATGTCATTGGTTTGCTGATGATGCACTAGCATGACGACTGGTATCCTCGTATGGTGGATCCTCTCCATACATTTGCAAGTAGGGCATGACAATATGGCACTAATGATGAACCTCTTGCCTGCAATGTGTGCAAAGATGAACCTCTCGCTTGCAATGGGTGCAAAGACACGGAAATATCTCTCGAAGCCACTCCATACTCCCAAGAGATGGCCCCCCATTCGATGAGCTCTCAGTACTTATCCTCTCCACCTGAATACATCCAAAACCATCCTTCCCAGTCAAGTCAAATATCCCCTCCAAAACCCTAAGCCCTCCACAACCCTAAACCCTAAACCTCCTTAAATCCCCAACACCACCTAAACTCCCCTAAACCCCCCCTTAAATCCCCTTAAACCCCCTTAAAAATTCCAGAACCCCATCCCCTTAAACCCCCTTAAAAATTTTAGAACCCCTTAAACTCATCCAAATCCCCTAAACTTCCCTAAACCCCAAAACCCTAAGCCCTAAACTCCTTTAACTCCCTTAAACCCCCCCTAAATACCCCTAAATCCCCTCAAACCCCCTTAAACCCCCCCAAAATCCCCCCAAAATTCCCCAACCCCCTAAACCCTAAACTCTCAAAACCCCCAAACCCCTATTTTATTGGTATGGGCATGGGCATATATTGACGCCCATATTGATGCCTCTACTAGATATACTAATGCTGATACCGTCGGTCATACCAATGGTATCGGAAACAAAAAACCATGCCTGCCCCTTCCCACAATGGCATTCACATTTTTCTTTCTTGCATCCTTCCTCATCACTTTTAGCTCATTATCGCCCTCTGTCCTTGCCTCCTCACTCCTCTGTCCTCTGTCCTCCCTTCCCCTCCACCTCTCCATCCTCTCCTACATTCTCCCTCTCCACCTCCAATACTTGCAAGAGATCCCTCTTGACCTCAAGGTAAGAGTTTTTCTCATCTACTTCTATTTCAGATTTTTTTTGTTTCTTGTCTTTCCTTTATGTTTCCTTCTCCCTCTCCTCTAGTTTCCCTCCCTTTCTCTTATGTTTCTCTCCTCCTTTCCTTTCTTTTCCTTAAATTTATGAAATTAAAGGACAATGTATGAAATTAAAGGACAATGTATGAAAAACAAAATCATGAAAGAGAGGCCTAGAAAAGACCTACCTCTTGTTTTCATGCTTTTCTTTTGTTTGTAGGCTTCTCCTTGTCTCTTCTCCACCATTCCTTTGGTATGTTGCTTCATCAAACTCCTCCTTTCACTAAGTAGTTTTCTGTAAAATGGTATATTGTCTCTCTTTTATGGTGCAAAAATCTCGAAACCCTACATGGAATCATCCGTGGTCATTCCTAAGACATGTACTCTCTAGGTATGAACGTGCTTTCTCTCCTTCTCATTTTCCTTTTCGTGCATACATTGGTTTGCAACTCTCTTTCTCTCCTTCTTTCTTTCCCTCCTCTCTTCATTCCTCTCTTTCTCTCTTTCTCTCCACTCTTTTACTCTCTTTTCCTCTTCTTCTCTGTATTTTTGTTTTCCCCTATTTCCACGTTTCTGTATTTCCTGTTCCTCTCTACTCTCTTACTCTTTTCATCTCATTGCCTCATTCTCTTTTTCCTCTCTTTCTTTCTTTTTTCCTATCTTTTCCTCTCTTTCCCTGTATTTTTCTCTCTTCCCATCTCTTTTGCTCTCTTTTTACATTATATGTGATGAGTGATTCATTTTTTACATTCTTGGTTTGTAATTTGTTTTATATGCCCCTACTTGCTTGTTGTTTCCACCAGATTAATGGACCACCCAAATCCCTTGCAGTCTTCCCTAGACCCAAACCCGCTCCCTCATGTTGCTAACATACAACATTTGGATTCCTTGGTAGCCCATGTTGCAAAGAAAACTAAAAATGACAAATAATGGGTGACGTTTAATGTGGAAGTGCATGCACATGTGCAGGATTGAGATAGAGATTCAAGGGAGGAGCATTTCTTGCAGGTTACAAGATCCAACATGAGGACCCTATACAAGCTTTGGAGGAATTGGTTTGAGACTAGAATTGATAAATTGGATACCATGAAGGAGATAATGGATTGTGTTGAGATCTTCTTGGACTGTGGGTTCATCATCCAAGAAGAGTACTAGTATATAGAACAAGATATGCAAGATGAGGTCCGGAGTGGCCCTTCTAGCCATGAGGATGACAAAATATGAAGAGGGGAGAGGAGAAGAGTGGAGATGAGGAGAGAGGGCATAGCTAAAGAGCAGACCACAAATGACTAATTGTACACTAGATTTAGTTGAAATTGTAGAATATATACAAACCCATTTAGGTTAGGGTTAGGGCATCTAACCCTTTCCTTTATAGCACTCTATTGGGTTAGTGCTATGCACATATGAGCACATGATGTTGAGCATGATCTGTTAACACCTTCCGTCAAGATCAACATCATGAAGTAGGCCTTCCCTCAAGATGATGATTCTGGAGAATCAAAGAAGGATTGAACATGCGTCAAACCAAGAGCTTGTTGGTGTTTCTCAAAAATCTCTTTACCGAGTGGTTTTGTTAAAGATATTTGCAACATTCTCTTTGCTCTATCATAATACTATAGTGTGATGTCACCAAGTAACACTCTTTCTCTGATGAAGTGCTCTTTAACATCAATGTGCTTTGTCCTGGAGTGATATACTGAATTCATGGCCAATGCTTGAGCCAGTTGATTATCACAATATATTGTTGTTGGCTTTGATTCATCAAAGTAATCTATTTTTGAAAATAGTCTTTTGAGCCATATAGCCTCACATGCACCTGTAGTGAGTGCCCTATATTCTGCTTTAGTGAAAGACAAAGAAATAGTTGGCTGTTTGTTGGACAACCATGATATAGCACATGGACCAAGAAAAAATTGCGTATCCCTGTGTGGATCTCCCGATCTCATGATCTCTGGCATTGTCACTATCACAGTATCCATGCAACCTTGGATTACTTCCTCTATATTCTATCTCAAATTGTCTTGTACCTTTGATGTATCTCAAGACTCTTTTGGCTTCATTCTAGTGAGACTGTTTTGGATTTGCCATAAATTGTGCTAGTGAGCTTACTGCATAACAGATATCTAGCCATGTGATAGTCAAATATATAAGAGATCTGATGAGCTGCTTGTAGTATCTGTCATTGACTGTAGGCTTTTTTGAATCTTTTGTAAGTTTCAAACTCTATTCAATGGGAGTGGGCACAATCTTGCAATCTAGCATATGAAACTTCTTTAGGAGACTGTCAACATATTTGAGCTTACTCATGAAGGTGCTCTCTGAATCTCTCTAGAACTCAATACCAAGACAATAGTGCATAAGTCTAATATCTTTCAAGTTAAACTCTACAAATAAGTCTTGTTTTAGCTTTTTGATGAAGCTATCCTTGCTTATTGTCACAATCCGATCATCTATGTACAAAAGTGCAATAGTAATGTCTTCCCCTTAAACTTTGTAGTAGAGTATATGATGTGCATTGGACTTCATGTATCCTAGATGAGCAAAATACTTGTCAATTCTACTGTACTAGCTTTTGGGTGCTTGCTTTAAGCCATAGAGACTTTTCTTGAGACAGAAAAACTTCTTCTCCTTTCCTGGTTCAACATAACCTGTTGGTTGTTGCATGTAGATTTCCTCATCTAGGTAACCATTGAGAAATGCAGTCTTGACATTGAGGTGATACACATTCCATTAGCTAAGTGTCGCTACTAATATCAAGAACCATATGGAATCCATCTTTGCTATTGGAGCATAAGTCTCATCATAATCTTCACCATATTGATGTGCAAATCCTTTTGCAACTAGTTTGGCTTTGTACCTTTGAATACTTCCATCTGGATTGTACTTCACTTTGTATACCCATTTGTTTGCTATGGCCTTCTTTTCTAGTGGGAGGTCACATAATCCCCAAGTATTACTGTTATACAAAGCATTTATTTCTTCATTCATAGAAGTTTGCTATTCTGGCTTGTTTATTGCATCTTTGAAGTACACTGGCTCTTCTGTAGCCATGATGGTAGTCATAAGAGCATAGTTGGTGGTTTCAACCTGAATTACTTTTCCTTTCTGAGCATATGTCAATCTGGCTGGGGGTCTAATTTTCCTAGTAGACCATCTGAGTTGCTGTGGCTTTGCCTGGGCAATTCTTGCTCTTCTTCATCAACCACTTCTATAGATGACTATGAAATTGGTGCGTCTATATCCTGTGTGTTTGAGGTTTTCCATTCTATTTCCTCATCAAAGATTACATCTTTGGAGATAATGACCTTGCGGCTGTTGATGGGATCAGACAACTTTTATGCTTTCCTTTCTTTACTGTAGCCTACCATGATGCATTTGCGTGACTTCGCATTCAATTTCCTTCGATGATCATCATGTATGTGGGCATATGCTATGCAACCAAACATGTGAAGATTCCCAATGTGTGGCTTATGTCCAGTGAATGCTTCATAAGGTGCATACCTTGTATCGGTTTGGTAGGAAGTCGATTAAGTAAATAGTTTGCAGTGGCTATTGCTTCTGCCGAATAATGATTTGGAAGATGCTTCTCACTAAGCATTGCTCTAGCAGTGTCTACTAAAGTACCATTCTTCCTTAGCGCTTGCATTCTACTGCGGAGTATCTGCACAAGTGAATTGTCTTTGAATGCTGTGACTTCTGCAAAAGTTCATGAATGCTAAAGACATGTATTCACCTCCTCTATTTGATCTCATGACTTTGATCTTTCTGCATGTCTAGTTTTCTACCATGGCTTTGAATTCCTAAAATCTGGAAAACACTTGAGATTTCTCTTTCAAAAAGTAGACCCAACAATATTTCTGTAGTCGATGAAAGTCAAGTAGTAAAGTGAACCATTCATGCTGCGAGTTTGGGCATAACCCCATACATTTGTATGTATCAATCAAGAATACCTTGTGCTCGAGATTTGCTTTTTCCAAAGTTGGTTTGCTTTTGTTTGCCAAAGCAACATGCTTCACAAAATGTTCCAAGAAATTGTAGCTTAGGAATCCCGATTGCCATATTTTGATTCCTGAGATCTAGAAAGCTCTTGAAATTGACATGAGCATATCTCTTGTGCCATTTTCTAGATAATGGCATCTGTTGTGGTGCTTGAGCTAACATGGCATGCATATCTGGTACTGTAGCTAGCAGTCTATACAAGCATCCTTCCTTGACTCCTTTTCCTACTAGTTGAAATCTTTTGAATTTGTCTTTGATAGTGCATTCATCTCTGTCGAAGATGACTTGGTAGTTGTGTTTCATCGTTTGACATACTGACAAGAGGTTCTTGCTGAGCTTCAAAACATAGAGTACATCCTTTCGTACCAGTGCAATTGTTCATAGGGATAATGCTTGTCCCTTGAACTAGATTCGGTGTATTATTATCTACTGTGTAGATGGCATTCTTTTGACCTTCTAATAGTTTCAACTCTGTGAACCATTCCTAATGATTTGTCATGTGAGATGATGCACCATTGTCGATGTACCAGGGATCTTGATCTGCTTGGTCGACTTTGTTGGTAAACTGAAAGGAAAGCATAGAGTGGACACAAACTCAGAATACTTGCATTATAGAATGTAGAAGAGTGAGGTCCTTATGTAGGCACCTCTTACATGCTCACTGACATCACTGATGACTTCAGAGCTCCACAATCATCTCCTCAATCTGCTCCTAGATTCTCTCAATCATCCTATGTGTCTTTCCACCACCTAACTGTGCTTATGGGCACCTAACTGTGCCTCTAGCACTCACACATAGAAACCAAGGTGTGCCTGAGGCATACACCTTGAGATATCCCAACAAACCCCCCTTCAAGGGAATGCCTCAGGCTATGTCAAGGATACAGCTAGCACAAGGTGTCTCATGCCATCTCATGGTGGTCATGGATCTATCAATGGCCAGGATCTCAAGCTAGCAAGGGTTCCCATGGGTGTAAGGTAAACAAAAAGGGATACAAAAAGACCTTCCAATGCTTATCTCCCCTGCATGTACATGCACACAATGTCTGCAAGAGGTACCATGGAGCAAAACACATACACATGGCCTACATCATAAGGTGACCAGAGGTGTTTACAAAACACACAAAACACAATAGTTTATTTCATTCATTTTGGAGGACTATCCAGGCTGAGTACCTTGACTCAACATAAAAAGAGAGATCTGGAGCATACATAGAGATGATTTAAAATGCATAATCTTCAAAGGATGCCTCATCTTGTGGAGGCACATCAACTGAAAGTAGATTGGCATTTTCTGTCTTTGAAGTTGCTTCCTTTTTGGCTGTGCAAAACTTCTCATGATGATTGTTTTTGCCACATTGTTTGCATGGATTGATTTTGAAGCAATCCTTTGAAAGGTGATTTGTCTTTCCACAATGATTGCAAGGTGTAAACTTGCCCTTCTAGATTTTTACAGCATAAGCTGTGTCATTGCCTTTCCTGAGCTCCATGTGCCTTTCTTCTTCTTGGAGAGCAGAGATAATACCTTCAAGATTAGGATTAGGAAGATTTTCCAAAGTGGTAACAATATGATCATAATCTTCAGGCATACTCTTAAGCAACACTGCCATAGCATCATCTGTAGTGATAGGAGAGTTGATAGAAGCAAGTTGAGTCATAAGACTCCGCATGTAATTAACATGGGCTGTCAAAGGAGTGCCACTATCCATCTTCAATTCAAAGAAAGAGATTTTAAGTGATAATTTAGAGATGTGAGAGCTAGCACCAAAAATCATGTCAAGCTTCTACCAAGCTTCTAAAGGAGACTCTAAGTCAGAGATGTGATGAATATAATCATCTCCTAAAGCAAGAGCAATGATACCATATGCTTTCTCCTCTCTAGCGGGATCCCTTGCCGGGCGTGTCAGAGCTAAGGATTCTCCAGCATTGGAGGCTGTAGAAGAAGAAGTTGAAGTCGGTTTGACAAGTCCCTAGAGGTTTTCCCTCATCAATGCAAATTTCACCTTCATCTGCCATGTGTGGAAGCCCTTTCCATTGAACTTATCTATATTCAATATGGTAGCCATGAGAGGGTCTAACCCAGGTATTGGGCAGTGTCTTGTCTCTTACAAGGCTAGAATAACAACTGAAAGGCTTCCAAATATAAGCATTTAATATAGCAAAGACTAGTGACCAAAATTCAATCAATGATGCTTTTTCTTACATGCTTCATAGAGGTGGCTAAAATGAAAGCTTTCCAATCAAAAACAGGTATATCAACTCAAAGCAAAGCTGAAGCCATAGTTGTACTGATGTTATTGAAAACTTCAAAAACTCAAAAATGCTAGAGTAGCATTTTATGTAGCATCATCTTCAAAAACTTGTCAAAACTATCAAAATCAAAAGACCGAACTTGGAGGGCTTGTATCTCACTCTTCAGAGCAAAGGAAAAGGGCGTTTTTGAGGCAAAAGAGAGCTTATATACCACAGAAGGTCCACTGAGAAGGAAGGGCGAAAAAACACGTCAGGGCGCCATAGCTTGTCTCTCCATTTTCGACTGGTTTTTCTTTGTTTTCAGCTTGAATATGCAGCCATTGCTGCTCAAATTTCAGCACATGATAGCTCTAGGTATGGACAAACTCCCTTTGAAAGGAATTAGAGAAGCATGGAGCATGCTGAGAGAAAATGCAGGTAGAAGGATTGACGAACTACGTGAAATGGCGACGAGCAGAAGCGAAGGTTCGTCAATTCCTTGCAGCCAGGGATTTGCCCCTTTGAGATGGATCTCCAGCAGGAAGGGCATGGAGAATGGCAAAGAAACGAAGGAGAACAAGCTTAAGCAAAAGTTTGGGAAGAAGAGGAAGAGATGGTGAAGAAGAAGATGGAGAAGAAGATGATGATGTGGTAGAAATGGATCAAGGGGGATCAAATGGCTCTAATACCATGTTGGTAAATTGAAAGGAAAGCATAGAGTGGACACAAACTCAGAATACTTGCATTATAGAATGTAGAAGAGTGAGGTCCTTATGTAGGCACCTCTTAGATGCTCACTGACATCACTGATGACTTCAGAGCTCCACAATCATCTCCTCAATCTGCTCCTAGATTCTCTCAATCATCCTATGTGGCTTTCCACCACCTAACTATGCTTATGGGCACCTAACTGTGCCTCTAGCACTCACACATAGAAACCAAGGTGTGCCTGAGGCATACACCTTGAGATATCCCAACAGACTTGATAGTTGGAATCTTCTTTTGAATGGCAATCAGTGTCTAGGTAGACTGTATCAGTCTTTTGCATTTCCTCATTTGCAAGAAACATATTCTGATGTTCATTTGCGAAATGACTATGACTAGAATGTCCACCATGATGATTTCCTCTGCCGTGAAAATTCCCTCGATTGGTGCTCGATTGACCGCCTTGGTCAGACTGCTTCTTGCGGCAATCTCTTTCATAGTGTCCAAAGTCATGACAATAGTTGCACTTTGACACGTTGGTGAATGCATTCCCTCGTCCTTGAAATCTTCCTCAGTTGGAATGATTTCCTCTTTGCTGATTTTGATGTTGCTAACGATGATGTTGATGCCCTGGGGCACCAACTCCCTTTAGTAGGAAAACCTATCAAAATCTTTAGTATGAGATGAATTTAATAATATGCCATGAGTAGAAATTATTCAAATTAATATGGTTGTATTCTACACTAAAAGAGCTTCAAATATCTCTTTAACCCTTGAAATTTGCGTAACACATGAAAAAGTAACATCAATTTGAAAGGATATGGGTTTTCATATTTTAGTGTATTTTTTGTTTAACCCCCCCTCATGCAAAAGACCCCCCTGCTTGGGCCTCACATATTATGAAAAATATGTACAAATCTAAAAATCTTGCATATTTTTCAAGGCATATACCTTATATTTTGTGGGAGGGGGGACATGAAATTTTCATATTTTCCCTTGCATATTTGAAAATTTTTAAGGAAATCCATGCATATTATATATGGACCTTCTCCCCCCATACCCTAGATTTTGGACGAGGATAGTAACATATTACATATTGAGTTAGTGCCCTAGGGCTGATGCTGATGCTGACTTTGTTGATGACTTTGTTGCTGATGATGACTACTTCTCTGGAATGCTCTACCTCTACCTCTACCTCTACTTCTATCTAAAGCTGTGAATGCTTGATCATTAGAATTAACTTTGCGTGCATGAATGGACTGAGTTCTTCACCAAGTAAGATTGACTGAAGCTCTTCCAATGTCGGAATTTGCCATTGGATGGAAATACTTTGGACTAGATTCTTGTATCCCTCTCCTAGTCCATTCAAGATGAATTGAACCATTTTTGTGGGGTTCATAGTCTCTCCTACTGCTACTGTTGCTATGAGTTGATTGTTGTAGTCTTTGATCCTGAGTACATAAGCATGACCGGTTTTATAGCTGTTATGAAAACTCTGGTTGATTTGGTTTCTTAGTGTGAGAATCCTGGAAGTGTTCTTGGACTCATAGAGAGCTACGAACATATCCCATGCTTCTTTTGATGTCTTGATGGTGTTGAGCTGTCCTAGCATACATCTTGCACATTCTACTTGATCAGATGATATGCATACTTATCTTTCTTATCCCATTCTCCCTATGCTCGGGCAATGGTAGGATCTGCTATAGGTGCAAAAATTGCTGGTGTAGTTGAAGATCCCACTGCTAGTGCTGTGTGACAATAGGTGGAGTAGAGCTACTGCTAGCTAGACCATCCAATGGTCTAGGTGTAGATCCATTGACATACTCCCATTTGTTCTGAAGTACAAGAATGTTCTCTATTCGATATTTCCATGTGCTGTAATTGGAGTTGTCTAGGTGCTAAGGTCGTAGGCATATTAGAGATGGGAGCCGTCGAGTTCCTTCCTACGTTTGGCTGGTTGAGCCTTTATAGTTGGCTGATGTAGTTGTCTGGAGGTGCGCAGCTAGCTGGCACTGAAGAGCCATCAAGTGGCTGAGCCATCATGTGATGGGCCATGAGCTATAGGAGTAGCTTTAGTTGCTATGGATGCATGTCTGGTTCAAGTTTGCCAGTGCAATTGCTTGTGTGTAAGCTGTGTCGGGTCTATAGGCCTTGTGAGATCCATTGCACAGAAGGCATTGGAGGCACAGTTGTGTAAAATTTAAGTATTTATTATTTTTTCCTCTTCTTATTTGGTTTTGTATTTGTGGTTGTTTTATTGTTTGTGTTTATGTTTGTCCGATCCCGTTAAATTATCCATGTTGTCAAGTAGCACTTTTGGAGGGCTGACTCCTAGTGATTATGGGACTCCTCATAGGAGGGAGATCATGAACTCTATGATCTAGAGGACTTTGATCCTCCTGAGAGGCCGACGACTCCTCAGGGGCCATGACCCCTCGAGGGACTCCTTTGTTAGGAGCCCATGCCTTCATTGCGAGTCTTGATGAGTTTGTCATGGCAGTGAGCAATGTAGAGGTAGAGAGATTCTTTTCTCTTATCTCCTCCCAGAGGACCTCCACTGTTCCCTGTGAAGATAGTGGGAGAGAAGGAAGGAGTCTCACTTGCAGCTTTCTCACATACACAATGGGGGAATACACACAAAGGTGGAGGCTGAAAATACTTTTCCTCTTCTTGGTTGTGAAAGCCAAAAGTACTCTCGTACAAAGAAATAGAAGAACCCTATATGTGGGTCTCAAACCAAACTCAGCTAACTAAGGTGGCATACTAACTGAGCCATGAACAAGAGTACATAAGGATAGCTATCATCCAGCTATTATTCATAGGCCGTGTACCAACCGCATTTGTAGCTAACAAGTCGGTGACATAAATGCACAACGGTCACCCTGGCATATCACGAGTGGAGCTTGATATCTCAACACTCCCCCTCGAGCTCAATCCCAATTCCTGCACACCAAGTAGGTCTCTGAACTTGTGTAGCTTCTCTGCGCCCAATGCCTTCGTGAATATGTCAGCTACCTGATCCTCTATGCTGACATAAACTAGATCAATAAGACCTAGTAAAACCTTCTCCTGCACATAGTGATAATGCACCTCAATGTGCTTTGTTCTAGCATGATAGACTGGGTTATTTGCCAAGTGTATACTGCTCATGTTGTCACAATAAATGACAATTGGCCCATCTGTAGAGTGATGCATATCATAGAGTAGCTTATGCAACCAAGCTACCTCACATGCAGCCATTTCTACACCCCTGTACTCTGCCTCTGTGCTCGACAAGGCAACTGTAGGTTGTTTCTTGCTGCTCCAAGTGACTGTAGCACTCCCAAAAGAGAACACATATCCACTGGTAGATCGTCTATCAGAAATACTACCAGCCCAATCAGCATCAATGTATCCATGCAACTGTCTCTGAACCCTAGTCTCATAAAATAGTCCATACTGCAATGTGGACTTCACATACCTGAGTATGCATCTAGCCACATCCAAATGCAGTTTCCTGGGAGCCTGCATAAACTGACTTACCAATCCAACAGCATAGCTCAAACCTGGCATGGTAATAGTCATATAAATCAAACTTCCTACTATGCGTCTGTACATAGGAGGGTCTTCCAGAAGCTCATCTGCATCTACGCTTAGCTTCACATTCTGCTCCAAAGGAACTGAAATAGGCTTATAGCCTGTCATCCCATATTTGGACAGCATGTCCAATCCATACTGCCTCTGCAAGAGCCGTATCCCACTTGGTGATCTAATCACCTCAATGCCCAAGAAATAACCTAGCTCTCCCAAATCCTTCATCTCAAACTTCTGCTTCAATAGCATTTTCACATGTAAGGATATCTTCATCACTATCACTTGTGATGATCAAATCATCAACATAAATGACAAGCAGCATAATACCTTTCTCTATTTTTCTCACATAAAGCGAGAAATCTGCCTTGGAAATTTGAAAGCCAATAGTGACAAGATACTGTCCTATCTAGTCAGACCGTGCTCTAGGTGCTTGCTTGCTTCAAGCCATACAAGGCTTTCTTCAACTTGCAAACAAACTCAGGATGAACAGCATGAACATAACCTGGTGGCTGCTCCATAAAGACCTCTTCTTGCAAATCACCATGCAAGAAGGCATTCTTTACATCCATCTGATGTAAAAACCATCCCTTATGGTTGCCATCCTTGCAACCGGGCTAAATGTTTCTTCATAATCAATTCCATATGTCTGTGCATACCCCTTGACAACTAATCTTGCCTTGTATCTATTCACAGAACTATCTACATTGTGCTTCACCTTATAACCCACTTACAGCCAATTGCATTCTTGTCTTTAGGCAAAGGCACTAATTCCCATGTAGCATTTGCTTCCAAGGCATCCATTTCTTCATCCATGGCTTTCTCCCATTTTTCTTTTCCCATGGCTTGCTCAAAAGAAGTGGGTTCTGGTTCCTGTATCACTTTGACCATATAGGCATAGTGAATAACTGTAAATCCATCATATTTCAGCCTATCCACAGGATACGTAGCTCTGGTAGACCTGCACAAAATAGGCTTACTTCTGAGTGCTCTCAAAACATCCCTGGTTTTCCTTACTCCATGGGTAACAATAGAAGGAATACCCAACTCATCGTCAATGCTCTGTTCTAAGCCACTGGATTCACCATCCACATAAGAGTGACCTGCATTCACATCAAACATGGGCTGATATACCTTCTCTTTTCCTTTTCGTGATACCTGCATACCACTATCTACATTGCTTTGAGGAGATTCTCCTGATCTCAATCTGCCTGTCCATGGCAAAGTATGTGAACCACTGCTAGAGGACACTGTAGGTCCACTAATATTTTGTGATTGCCACTGTGAATTCTGTGCAACATTACCATTTTGTGCATCTACATAATCAATCACATTTATTGGTTTATACCAGTTGCTCATCTCATAAAAAACAACATCTCTGCTGAGTGTAAACTTACGAGAAGAAGGGTTATAGCATCTATACCCTTTTTGCTATAGAGAATAACCAATAAAGATGCACTTCTTAGCTTTTAGATCCAACTTGGACCTCAACTCATCTGGCACATGAACATAGGCAATGCAACCCAAAATTTTCAAATGAGAAATATCTGGTTTCCTACAAGTATACATCTCCTCTGGCATCATGCCATGTATTGCTGGAGTGGGAGTGTAGCAATTGCTTCAGCCCAATAATAGACTGGTAGGTCTTTTTCATTTAGCATGGCCCGAGATACCTCTCCAATATGCCTGTTTTTCCTTTCTGAAAGTCCATTTTGCTGTGGGCTATGACTGCATGAGTATTGCTGGTTTATGCCATGCTCTTGTAGGAACCTGAAAAACTCATTTGGGAGGTACTCTCCCCCTCCATTTGACCTTAGGCATTTTATTTGCAGGCCTGTTTCTTTTTCAACCTTAGCTTTAAAAGCTTTGAAATGCCCAAACAATTCACTTCTCTTTTTCATAAAATACACCCAAACTTTTCTACTGTAGTCATCAATAAAAGTGACAAAATAATGATAGCCTCCAATAGATGTAGCTTTAGTAGTCCGCACATCAGAGTGGATTAATTGCAATGGCTTCTTACTCTCTTGAACATGTCTAGGAAATGGTTTCCTTGCCTGTTTTCTGAATTGACAAGCTTCTCATACCTTATGCATTTCTACAACCTTGAATTTAGGCAATCTTGCAATAATATTTTGGGACTACATTGAGTTAAGTCACTGTACATTAACATGACCAATGCATTTATGCCAGATATCAATATCTGCAACTACACTGGTCCCATGTGCAAATATTGCTACACTCAAGTCAGGCATGTCCGCATCCATTGTAAACATCATGCCCTTCTTCTTTCCTTTTGCTATCAAGCGACTGTTATTTTTCATATCCTCAACAAAGCATCCATGAGGATTAAATCTGACGTGCAAGACCTACTCAACCATTTGACCAACAGAAACTAGGTTCTTGGTGATATTTGGGACATGAAATACATCAGACAGGTATTTCTTTTTCCCATCCTGCATAGACAAAGGAATTTTACCAATCTACACAATAGGATGTGTAGTATCATCACCAGTCTCCACAAATCCTGGTCTTTCCATTTTCCTTGCATCCTGCATCACAAAATTGGTCATGTGCTGCACCATAAACAGATGCTCATTTCTGTCATCACCTTGTCTACTAGAAGATGCATAATTCCCTTGCTACAATTTTCCATTCATGATGTCATTCTGCTTTTTATAGCAGTCTTTAGCCATATGATCCATTTTACCACAGTAGTAGCATTCAACATTGCTGTTTGCATTTTGGTCTCTCTGCCATCCACCACGACCTCTTTTGCCCTCCCCTGCCTCTAGAGTTACCATGTCCTCCTCCATAAGACTTGTTTTCTTGAGTTTGTTTCATATTTTGATTTCTACCACGGCCTCTAGATCGGCCTGCTCTACCTCTGCCTCTACCTCTTCCAGCATTTGAGTAGAAGACAGTTTCTTTTGAAATTCCTCCTGAGGAAGATGCACCACCATTTCTCTACTCTTCAAAAATTAGAAGAGCAAACAACTCCTCAAAATCAGGAAATTTTTCATGGATGGCAATGGATGTCTGGAATTGTGCATAATCCTTTCCTAGACCATTCAAGGTCACAAAAACTAAATCATCATCTTCCACTGGCAACCCAATGGAAGCAAGTGCATCTGCAATTTTCTTCACCTTCATGTGGTAGTCATTGATGCTCATGTTTTCTCTCTACACATTGTGCAACTCCTACTTGAGCTACATTTTCCTAGCTTGTGTATTTGTGCTGTACATTTTTGCCAAAGTATCCCATGCCTCCTTTGGCGTACTTGCATCCTAAATATGCACAATCATAGAATCTAAAATACTGATAGACAGCCAATACATAACTTTTCTGGCTCTCTCATGCCATCCTTTAAATGCCTACGTTTCCTGGTGATTGGGAACATTAGGAAGAATTGGTTCTTCTTCATTTCGTATAATGAACTCCCAATAGCCTTTTCCCATAAGGAAATTCGACATTCTAAACTTCCATGCTTGGAAGTTGTTCTTGTCAAGCTTTTCAGTGACAATCTATGAAAGAGAATCAGACGCTAGTACAGAACACAGCAAAATATTCTATCACTGCAAAAAACACAGCTTTTGCCCCACAAGGGCAAATCTGCAAAACTGATGAAAGTAGTATTTAACCACACAGTCACTTCCTAGTGATGATTTTCCATGAACAGGTAATAAGGATGATTCTGTAACTCCTAATATCTTTGTGCATAGGCATACGATGCAATTTCTATAGCAACTTTTCACCGACCTTCAGAGCAGTGGTCACATAGCAAAAATAGGGCCTTTTTCTCAGTGCTTGTGGAGAACTTCCGCCTCCAAAACGGGCCCCAAAATGGCCTCGAATCAGAAAAATAAAGTCACCTCGTAGCATATACTACCCTCTCGCCACACTGCAAAGGGCATCTCAATGTGAGACAATGCACTCTTGCACTTTGTGGCTATGCTACTTGTAGAGATTTGCTCCCAAACTCGAAAAAGGAAAGCAACACTGGTCCTCTTACCAGGACACCACGAACTTGGTTTGCTTTCTTGAGCTCCTTACCATGAACCAGGATCTGATACAATGTGAAGATAGTGGGAGAGAAGGAAGGAGTCTCACTTGCGGCTTTCTCACATACACAATGGGCGAATACACACAAAGGTGGAGGCTGAAAACAGTTTTCCTCTTCTTAGTTGTGAAAGACAAAAGAACTCTCATACAAAGAAATAGAAGAACCCTATATGTGGGTCTCAAACCAAACTTAGCTAACTAAGGTGGCATACTAACTGAGCCACAAACTAGAGTACATAAGGATAGTTGTCATCTAGCTATTATTGATGGGCGGTGTACCAATCGCATTTGCAGCTAACAAGTCGATGACATAAATGCACAACGGTCACCCTGGCATATCACGAGTGGAGCTCGATATCTCAACATTCCCTCTCCTACACCCCCTGGGGGTAGATTGGGTACATCGACAACTTTTCCTACTAGAGAGCTGTCCCCTCTTGCCCTTTCCAAGGGATCCTCACCTAGGCATTACCATCATAGGTATAGAAAGAGTAGTAAGTGTTGAGGCTGTTGTGGTGGCACAAGAGATGTAGACAAGTCTACACACTCCTAGTGCTCTATGTCTCCCCTTGTTCATGAGACACAGTTCTAGTCTTCTTCCTTGCCCACCCCTCTCACAGGTCATAGCACCCCCTACACCCCTTGCTCTACTACCCCTCGCTCCACCCCTCACTCTACGTCCACTACTCCTAATCAATGCCCTAGCTGCACCACTCCCTCTGCCGTGCATCCTTTAGACTATGTTTTGCCTAAGGACCTCCACTACCTTGTGAATAATATTGGGAAAGTTGTAGAGGATAAGGATGGTATAAAGGTCATAAACTACATGAGGAGGTTGATGAGAACACACTTCCCCAAGGATATCTTGAAACCTTGGAATTAGTAGGACAAGAGAGACAAGGATGCCATCATAGATGCCTTATAGTGACAATTTCCCAATCCTCCTAGGTATGAGTTTGAGCGAGGTGCCATGCTGACGCGCATGGGAGAGCTCTTAGATATGAGTTTAGGTAAGCTATTTTGAAAGGTAAGAATAAGCTAGGGTGAGCGAGCAATGATCGTGATACCTTAGTGAAAGGCAAGGAGCTCTAATACCATGAACAAATATGCAGAGAGGAGAGGAGAAGAGTGAAGGTGAGGAGAGAGGGCATAGCTAGAGAGAACACCACAAATGACTAAATGTACACTAGATTTATTTTAAAGTAATGAATATATAAACCCCTTTAGGGTTAAAGTTAGGGTTTCCAACCTTTTCCTTTTTAGCACTCTATGTGTTAGTGCTATGCACATATGATCACAAATGATGTTGAGGTGGTTCCTCAACAACTTGATTCTAGCCTAGAGCTACAACCTACCACCGACACATCTAGTGCCTCTACCATCCCCACCCATACCAAACCCTCATGGCTAGACGAAGAACAGTTACTGATAGCCAATCCTCTAGCTCACCCACAAGAAGGGCAAGCTGAATTAGGAGGTGATTGATTTACACATGGGCACCCAAGCCCTTAAATGAAAAAATTTACAAGGAGAGCTGGTGACCTACCAACAATGCCTCATTATCCAAAACTAGGCAATCCAACACACATGACCTGGCTGCAATGCCTAGCATGACTGGCCATATTGATGAACATATCACAACCTTGATGGTATCTATCTCTATCCCAGCTTATCTAAGCCCATGCTTGGAACTAGATTGCACTTCCTTAACTTGTAGCTTCACCTGCACGTCCACCTACTAAGCCATAATTAATCTAGCAATCCCTCCCATTGACTACGATTACACAAAGGAAGTGGTATGAATGAATCTCCATCCTTTGAAGGGTATTGTAGACACAGGGGATTCACTAGTAGTAATAAGGAGACGTCACCTACGTGCAATAAATATATGAAAATTCCCCTTATCTACCCCCTATTTATAGGACCTTGCCTTATAAAATGTACCTTCCTTCCCTTATATAACCCCCTCCCTTACACTCACATTATACCATATGATAAACCCTAGTGGACCCCCCAGGATTGTAGAAGGCTTAGCACTCAAAATTTTTTAGGGAATACTTTTTTCCCTGGTGCCATCTTATCCCATATCAACGCTCAGCCTAGACATTAACACTGAGGAGCTTCAAGCTTTTAGTGTTCAAGTTTTGGTGGATACTACCCCCACAATAGTTTGGAGAAGCACCTTCTTGACATCAAGCACCTATAAAACTATTTTGAAGCATCATTTGAGTTATTTTTAGCTTTGGGAAAGCACCATTTGCATTTTCAGCCTTGGCATTGCCTAAACTGTGATATATAATTCCTTGATTAAGAGTTTGACTTCACTCAAGACTTGTGATGGTTTGGTGTATTTTCATCCATCCATCATGTGTGCCAAAGTGTTAACGATCGGTCCAACTTAACTCTGGTAGGTCCATTCCTGGTAACATTGTGATCTTTGATCCCCTTAGCCATAGTTATCCCACTCTTGGTTAGAATCGCATCTATCAATCCTTTATGGCTAGGTAGCATCTATTAGGGAATTTATGGCCATGACACTCAATCAAGTTCATACTACCACCATAGCGAATTGTAGTGGCCAGTAGTGTAAACGTCTCTTGGGTTAAACGTCTAGCATCATGACAACCGTTGGTGAGAAAATATGATTTATAGGGTGTATCACCCCATTGTGAAGAGGTTGTTGAACTTCAATTCTCTTTGTAATACAAATTATTCTTAGTGTAGTGGACTTTGGTGTTGAGTACTTGGACTCATTAGTGCTACAGTAGACATATTCTTCATACAAAGATTTAACTTTCCTTTTGGCTACCTATTCTAAGTCCAAGGTCATGTGCTTGAGTTGTGACTTAAACCAAATGCATTAAGTGTGACTACCCAAATTTCTTGCTTTGTTTTTGTCTAATGCCATTGTGTTTTTGCATATGTTTTATCAATAAACTCATTAATGAAGTTGAAATAGACATCTATTAACAACATGCTCATTGTGGTCATCAATGTGATGCTTGTTAGCACATAGGTCAAATGATTCCCCTAGATCATATGCCTTTACAACCAAGTGAACCATGGGAATATTTTCAATTACAGGGCCTCAATGTTTTGGTTCATTTCATGAACAAATCTAATCATAACAAATATATCATTGTAGATGCGAATTATGCCACAAAGTGGTATGAGGCCAAAGATGTTAGGGACTACAGCCTTAGGGGGGGGTCACTATGTGTAAACCCTATGTATCACATGCATTCAAGGACTATTTTGTAAAATCCATTATCTAATGAATAAAAGACACACTTTTTGTATTCAATCTATGAATAACCCATTTATATGATACCCTTTTGTATCTAAAAATTGTGCAAGAAGGGGATTAAAAAAACTCCTTGTGTTGAATCCACATGCTACACTTACATATGTATGAGTGACCCTCCATTATCAGTGATTAGGGTATTCATTTTGTGAATGAATCATTTGAGTTACTAACCAAAGAGTTGATGATGATACACCAAGTAGCTACAACATATTACCCACAGTGTAATCATGGACAAGCTGACCACTAATAAAATTCTAATATTTGTGCTTATTAAGTTTAAATCAATAGGATTGGGATGCGAAGATTCCTACCACATTATGGGCATATAGGACAACGTACAAAGTTACAACCAAATCTCACTCTATTCACATGGAACTTGGATTACAAGTTGTAATTCTAGTGCCAATTTTGTGTGTTGCTCTAGATAATCACCTTGGTGAACCAAAGGCAATCAAGAGACAATTGCACTAGCTAAATTAGATAGATGAGATACAAATTCAAGCTATGTGGAAAAATTAGGTGATCCAAAGATGAAGGAAAGAAGGAGTACGGATGGATATAGATGATGGTGATGGGGATGGAGGGGACAGAGCTTTTGAGGGTGACGGTCAGTCAAGTCACCCTCATCTATCAACATCATTTCATCCAGTTTCCACTCCTTTTTGCTTGCATGCAATGCACAAATTTCTGACAGAGGTTCCTTCTACCATGTGAGCTAACTTGGATCTTTCCCCTTTGCACTAGTTTGATGAGCTTGATACTTTGGATGAGAGATGCTTTCTGTTTTTGACACCAAACTAGTAGGACCTTTGCTTACCAATCCCACCTAGAAATGGATCTTTGGCTAGCACTTGAGGAGGTTGAGGAGGCTGAGGAGGATGAGTGGTTTGACCCTCCAACACCCATGTAGCTCAGAAGCCATGAGGGGGCTTCTTTAGCCCCCTCCCCCTAGGATTGCATTCTCCTTTTGGCATTGCCAGTGAAAATGGCCCCTTAGCCACAGGATTTGTACACCAAGTGAAACTAATTTGGAAGCATCCATAAAAGTAGAGTACTCTCACCAATGGCAAAGCAATTGATATGCTTGAATAAGATGAAAGATGGGATGACAATGGTAAATGGACCAGAGATTTCATTGAACTTGCTTGCAATCACAAAGAAGGAAGTAGTGATGAATGTAAACACAGAACCTTTTGAGGACCCACTTAGAATAGAGGACTCACTGATCAGAACAAAGCCGGACCTACCTCAGCAAGTGGAGACACACCAAGAGAAGAGTGCACATGAGGCAGAAGAGCAAATCACAAATATTCTGAGCCACCTTTAAGTGAGTCGAGGCTCCCCATCACTAGCCAAGAGAAATCTAAAGATCATACACCACATGCAAACATGGAATCTGGACTTGCTACACAAAAAAATGTTAATAGAGCACAATAGCCTGATGGAGCGGGTGAAGTTGCTAGCTCAAGTAAGTCAATTATGGCATTTTTGGATGATACTCTACTGAATGATTCACTTCTATGGCTGCATACACATGCCTTAGTGGGACTTTTGTTAGACCTCCTATGGCCTTTATAGAAACTTGGATTAGAACCAATTAGGTCAAAAGGGAATGAATGTACTTAATGTGAGGTTTTTGAAAAAATGTTTTTTTGTCTTTTTATTTGATAAACGTGAAATGCTTGCAACAGCCATGCAACATGGCCTTTGTACTATTAGAAATAAACCATTATATTTAGAGTGGTGGTCCAAGGAATTTTCTCCTGATGCCCTAGGTCTACCAGAATTCCAATGTGGGTAGAACTACCTGATCTATCTCTTTATCTTTGTAACCACAATTGCCCTTTTTATTTTTTTTTTGGGAAGAAAAAAATAGTTTTAAATCTACTTGAGTAAACTTTGTACATCATCAGAGTTCATCTAAAACAAGTGAGCTGACCTCACATAAGCTTACTCTCTTACAAAAAGAGTGATAACAACAAAAAAAGTAGATTCCTCAATAAATACTGAGAGATGCTTCATGGCCATGGAAGGAGAAGCTGGTGGATTCCTCATTGGAGTCAGTAGTATGACTTGTGACAATAGGGATAGCAAGAATAGTAGGAACCTCAGGAACAATAGTAGCAGGATCAACTATCCTTTTTATATTCTGGCCTAGATAAAATTCTTGGTGTAGAGCAAGAAATTTCATCAATCCCAGGGGTAATCCCCAAATCTATATCAAGATGGATATAGCTGAGGAGATGCCTATTAGATATGATCAATGCCCCACCCTCCAAGTAACCACAAGTGGTCTAAGGTGCTCAAGTTGTAAGGCCCCCATATGAGGAGAAGCCATGTGTGAGCCCGGGACACTGGATGGGGATCCTGACCTACATGGCAGATGAGGTCTATCAATGAGACCCTTGATGGTAGAAAGGTGATTGTGTGGGAGCCCCTTATTCTTATCGGGGCCTGGGGGGCCCAAAGGGACCAGTGGCCCCCCTGGTGGGGGTTCAGGGGTGAGAGTCCCCAAGGCAATGGTATGGGGAACATTCCCTTAATATTCCATGGACGAAAAGTCGGTTCCACTGACTAGGTCGACTCCATCGACTATGTTGATCTGACTACCACCCTCATAGCTATAAAGAGGCGACCTCCCTAGTCCATTGTATCAGATCAGTTCAGATCAAATCAGATCTTCCAGCTAGTAGCTCTTGTTGAGATATCGAGCTCCACTCGTGATATGCCAGGGTGACCATTGTGCATTTATGTCACCGACTTGTTAGCTGTAGATGTGATTGGTACACCGCCCATGAATAATAGTTGGATGACAGCTATCTTTATGTACTCTAGTTAGCGGCTCAATTAGTATGCCACCTTAGTTAGCTGAGTTTGGTTTGAGACCCACATATAGGGTTCACTTATTCTTTTATACTTAGAGTTCTTTTGGCTTTCACAACTAAGAAGAGGAAAACCGTTTTCAACCTCCACCTTTGTGTGTATTCCCCCATTGTGTATGTGAGAAAGCTGCAAGTGAGACTCATTCCTTCTCTCCCACTCTCTTCACATGGTATTAGAGCTCGGTTTGTGGTAAGGAGCTCAAGAAACCAAACCAAGTTCACAGTGTCCTAGTAAGAGGATCAGTGTTGCAATCCTTTTTTTTTGAGTTTGGGAGCAAATCTCTGTAGGTAGCACAGACGGAACGTGCAAGAGTGCACTCTCTCAGATTGAGATGCCCTTTGTGGTATGACGAGAGGGCAATATATGCTACAAGACAAGGCAAAGCCCTTGGTGAAATTATTTTTTTATTCAAGGCCATTTCGGGGTCCATTTTGATGGCGGAAGTTTTTCACAGCACTCAGGAAAGTGCCCTGTTTTTGCTATGCGGTCATTGTTCTGCAGGTCGGTGAAAAGTTATCGCAGAAACTACATTGTATGCCTATGCGTAGAGATATTGGGAGTGACAAAATCATGCTTATTGCCTGTTGATGCATAATCGTCACTAGGAAGTGATTGTGTGGTCAAATACCACTCTCGTCAATTTTGTAGATTTGCCCTTGTGAGGCAGAAGTTGTGTTTTTTGCAGTGACAGAATATTTTGCAGTGTTCTATAATGGCATCTGATGCTCTTTCATAGATTGTCACTGAGAATCTTGACAAGAACAACTTCCAAGCATGGAAGTTTAGAATGATGAATTTCCTTCAGCAAAAAGGCTATTAGGAGTTTATTACTGGAGCTGAACAAGAACCAGTTATTCCTAATGTTCCCAATCAATAAGAGTTACAAACATTTAAAGGCTGGCATGAAAGAGCCAAAAAATTTATGTACTGGCTATTTATCAGTATTTCAGATTCTATGATTATGCATATTCAAGATGCAAGCACGTCGAAGGAGGCATGGGATACTTTGACAAAAATGTATAGCACAAATACACAAGCCAAGAAAATGCAGCTCAAGCAGGAGTTGCATAATGTGTAGAGAGAAAATATGAGAATCAATGACTACCGCATGAAGGTGAAAAAGATTGTAGATGCAATTGCTTCTATCGGGTTGCCAGTGGAAGATGATGATTTAGTTTCTATGACCTTGAATGGTCTAGGAAAGGATTATGCACAATTCTGGACATCCATTGCCATCCATGAGAATTTTCTTGATTTTGAGGAGTTGATTGCTCTTCTAATTTCTGAAGAGCAGAGCAATAGTGGTGCGTCTTCTTCAGGAGGAACTTCAAAAGAAGCTGTCTTCTACTCAAATGCTCGAAGAGGTAGAGGTAGAGGTAGAGTAGGCCTGCAGCCTACCTGCCTCCATCCAATAAGTAAAATAGTAAGAACCAGTTTTCAACAAGAACATTGGAAAGAATAAGGATACTTTTGTACCAAATGCAGCCAATAAGAACTCCTTTGAGCCTCTCAGGGACAAAGAGGATGCCATGAAGGAAGAAAAAGTTTAAGCCAAGATGAAAAAATGATTATAGAGGCTGGTTGGTCAAAGGAATTTGAAGAGGATGTCAATAGAAAGGAAGCCATTAAAGGGATAGAGGAGAGTGAAGAGGAATTATAAGAAGAGTAGTTGAAGGGTACTCCAGTTAATCAAGAAGACTCTAGCCAAGGCAAGGCATTTATTGTGTTTCAACACAAAAGAAGACAATCTAAAGCTGCCATTATGCAAGTAAACAACCGCAACTCGAGGACTAAGAAGGGGTGAAAGAAGAATCCCAGATAAAATTGTATCCTTCGTGACTCTTAGTGTTAGAGGGTTAATGGAACCTAGTAGATGCGAGGAGTTAAATTTATAGTTGAGAGCTAACTCTTTATTTCCTCTTTCTAGCATTACAATAAGTTAAGGTCTCTGTGGAGATTTAGTAGAGGCTAGGCTGAAATCTATAGATAAAAGAAGAGTTTGGTATTTCACTTCACATGTGGAGGGTAAGGGTGGGACTGCCATTGGAGTCCTATCTCATCACAATGGAGGTGTCACTCAATCACCATAGATGATCAAAACGGATGGGTGATGCTCAAATGTCTTATCAACAAGATTGAATTTATAGTAATTTCTATGTATGCCTCCAACTCTTTACTATGTGTTGATGGTAATTGTATTACTCACTATGGGGAACTTTAATATGGTTGAGTTGAAGGGAGAAAGATGGCTAGAAAAGTGTACATGCATCAGAGGTGCTGCTGTTGTCTTGGGAAGAATGCAAAGAACACTGGCAAATAGTAAATGTTGGTACAAATGGTGATTTTACTTGGTGTACTAGTCAAGTAGGAGAAAATAGGAGGGAAGCTAGTTTGGATAGATCTTATAACACCGTATTGGGAAATTTGGGAATCTCCCAAGTCCCATTTTAGAATTTCCAAATTTTCCAATATAGCTTTTTCTCATGTGGAAGATACAAAACCTAAGCTAAAGTACTAAAACACTCAATTTCTTTCCACATCATATGGGTTTAATGGAGAAAAGTAGTGCATTTACATTTACATATGAGCTTACACACAAAAAATTGGTGTTTAGAACAAATTCAAATCTCACAATTCATGCCTGATAGATGTAACATCTTTTTGTAATCTTTACAACGAGAACTAATTGTAGGAATGATCCTTCTTATCAAAATCAATGACAACATTTCAAATTTAATTAAAGCTCATAGTTTGTAAATAGTTACTCCCCTGCATCAATATCACGATTCGTTTGTAAAGTAATGTTTCCATATGCAACCTCATTGTTAAACTTACAAGTATAACATTGTTCTAGGATGGGTGAGTCCACATAGCGTATGTTTTTATAGTTTATGTAGTCTCTACAACTGTTTATGTAGCCTCCCACCTTACCATCATGTACATCACCAAAAATGTACACTTGATTCTCTTCACCATCAACTCATGGGTCCTCAAGAAAAGAGTATTTTAGTGCTCGATGATTTAATGAGCATAGAATCCTCCAATCAAAATATTTGTACTTTGGTCCTCCATATCATAGAATAGTTTTTCCAATCTCGATGGTTTTGAGAGAAAATAAGCCAAGGCCAGCTCCAATAATTGTTGAATTAGCAATCACGATGGGAATCCCCCTCTCATAGAATTTCTCATGAACTTGGAGTGGTAAGGTAGACGGCCTGAACTCTGATCGTGATCAATAGTATATTTGCACATCATACATACTTCTCCTTTTCTTGTCTTCCAATCTTGTAAGAATTACAAATGCAAAAATGAAATCAAAAGTTTTGGGACTAACATAATACAATATATCACTACATTAAAATGATCCACTATAGAATATGCATTATACATCACACTTAAATACATTTAATTAATCATTTTTGTGAATAATGTAGAACCACGTGGGATAGAATAGATGCATCTTGGAAGAGGAGTGAGAGCACAAGATGTAACCAAAATGTTGTTCACTATAGATTGTGAGAGAGGTGACTCTCTCTTATAGAAAGGGGAGAAGGTGGCACCTTCCCTACATCAGTGGCAATCAGCCCCTACATTAGTGGGATTGGCCTAAATCAAAGGAACCTCCCATGTGGGGGCCTTTGGCTTACGTCATCACTTAGGTCACACACTAGACACATCATAGCACTTGATGTGCCTCTACAACACACACAAACACACATGTGACTCCCCTAGATGCACACATGCACCATAGAGCAAGCCCTTGATCACACTTATCCCAACAAATAAAAGCTTTGAATTTGTCCTATATATTGCTTTGCTGCAGGTTCACATAATGCTCAAGGGCAATGAAACTCTTATCATTTCTAACAAGTGTCAACGCAACATATAAATCATGTGAACCGCTAGCAAAAGTGTCAGAGCTTGGTATAAGTCGACACTCCCTCTCAACATAGTGTACTTTCCAAAGACATCATAAAGAGCATCTTCCAATGCCACCATTTGCTTGTTAGAGACAAACGACAAGCACATGAATTTCTTTGGATCACTTGTCATTTCAAGTAGTTACTTCAACATCAGCTTAAACTTTGAAGCATTCCACGTCATCCCATCAACACCAAAATAGCTACATCTATGGTCATTGGTTCTTTTTACACATTGTGAATCAAGTTGAATGCTTCCAAATTTTCCCCAACCACATGCACTTGCCATTTCAAATCCACAAAATCATCCCGAGGGTTGTTCTTTCTGCCAACCAAAAAACTCACAATATCCTTGGCACTGCTAGGCAATGCACCTACATCACAATGGGAGATCTTCTTCCATACCCACTCACTACAAATACCTACAAACTTTGAATACACCTTGTCATACAATGTCATAAAATTTTACCAGATCATCCCAAGGCTTTAGTGTAGCTCCAGTCTGTGGTATTATGCTATTAAAGAGGACAACAAGCTCATCTTGAAGCACCCAATCTTGTTTGATTACCCTGGCCTTTGTTTCCATATCAAGCTTATCCTTGCTGTCCCACTTGTTTCTTAGAAGTAAGATAGTTTGTTGTCTGATCTCATCCTACAATGATCTTATCTCATCTTCTATAAGGCTCATTAGGCAGCAAAATATGAATGGTGATGGTTGTCTCCCCTTCTTTCCTAACTTGTTATCTTGCGAGGGAGCTCAAGTCTAGCATACCTTCTCATAACATCAACCCAGCCATCAAATATATCCTTCAGGCTAACCACAATACATGGATATCCTTTTGTGCGAATCTTTCCCCGACATATTCATGAAGGCATTGGGTAGAAAGAAGGTACGCAAGGTCAGAGACCTGCTTGGTGTGTAGGAATTGGGATTGAGGTCGAGGGGGAGTTAAGATATTGAGCGCCACTCGTGATATGCCAGGGTGACCATTGTACATTTATGTCACCGACTTGTTAGCTGTAGATGCGGTTGGTACACCACCCATAAATAATAGCTGGATGACAGCTATCTTTATGTACTCTAGTTAGTGGCTCACTTAGTATGCCACCTTGGTTAGTTGAGTTTGATTTGAGACCCACATATAGGGTTCACCTATTCTTTTATACTAAGAGAGTTCTTTTGGCTTTCACAACTAAGAAGTGGAAAACTATTTTCAGCCTCCACCTTTGTGTATATTCCCCCATTGTGTATGTGAGAAAGCTACAAGTGAGACTCCTTCCTTCTCTCCCACTCTCTTCACAGAATGTGAAGGGACATTTGTAACTATACAATGAAAAGGAAGGATATAGGAAGAGCAATGTCAAATTTGGGCTTAAAAGTCGATTATAGTAGATAAAAATGGCATAGTTGAATTGATTGATTTGCAAGAATAGGTGATTCTTGAGTTCATCAATGGAAGCCAACTGAGTTAATCCATATAGAATTGTTAGAACCATCTTGGTACTAGTAAGTAGCTCAAGGGAAGCTTATAGATTTTTAGATAGATGCCACATTGCAACAAGCATTTTAAACTCACCGTAACTAAGTCTAATCATGAGACTAACATTGAGTTTGTTCCGATAGATGTGTCACATGGGACACTAAATATGGTGGCGCATCTTTTCTAACAAGTAGTTGCTACATGGAGAAGCATGAAGTATGAACCCTCGCTATTTTATAAAACAAACTCTCATTGTTTTAGATCTCTATTGCTTTATGCTTGCTTATACACCTCTAGAATCCTACTTCACGTTGTTTCCCCCATCTTCACCCCTACCATGTCTTTGACTACTTTTGAAAGAGGAGATAGACTGACCAAACAATATAAGTTGTTGCTATAGCTTTAGGGTCCACACCCAATAGAACAAATTTTGATGAGAGTAAAGATGGTAAAGAAAAATTCCCTGTATGCTATGATGAATCTCCCATGGCATGAGGTATGGATCATGGAGGTAGATGAGGAGCTCCTACACACATATGAAGGAGTACTCACACTATCACTACTATCCATGATCAATGAGTTCATCTAGACAAATGACTCTAAGTAGAGGTTTCCTAGCTCGTCCTAATGATCAAATCATCCACACAAACCCAATTGATGAGTATTGCACTTTGCAACAAGATGTTTGAAGAAATACCTTTCATCAATCCCAAGGAAATCTGATTAGCAAGGTTGTCAATGTAGAGCTAATTAGAAAGGTTGTCAATGTAGAGATATAGCCCTTCTTCCAATTCCTCATGGATTAAATTGATTTGGAAAAGATCCCTAGCTATAATGCCATGAACATACGTAGGGAAGTCCTTGTTGTCCTACAAAGAAAAAATACAACTTGAATAGCTCAAGATCTTCACCAAAAATTTTGACTCCCATCTCAAAAGTGACTGCCTAAGGAACCCAGCTCGAATCTCACTTGTGCATGATTTGACAAAGGTTGGGGTCAAGAGATGTGGGATGGCTAGAGACTATTATAACAATGAAATGACACGTCCATTTGAGGGATACCCAAGCTATCGAAGTGTAATTCCAAGATGCTAAAAGGAGGTTGAGAGTAAAAGAGAAGAGCCACACATCCTATGCCATGAGCAACAAAAGGAGAAGAAACAACTCTCTAAATCAAGAGTCCAACTACTCAATGCCGGAGGCCACTAAGATAAGAATACTTTGTATTAGAAAGAGAATTGAAGTTCAACATGTTGGGAAATTTGTGATCAAGGGCTTACACTAACGTGCATGTGTGCATCTAGTAGCAGTCACATGTGTGTGTGTGTGTGTGTGTGTGTGTAGTGAAGCACACGCATGACACAGGTGATGATGCAATATAAGGCACCCTCTTCAAGATATGCCAATGGTTTAGTAAGTCCCTATGATGTAGGGCTTATTGCCTTTGATGTAGGAGACGTGCCTATGATCTAGGCCACCCTCTCTCCCACTTTATAAATGAGAGGCTTCTCTCTCACAATCAATAGAACACACTTTTTAATTCTTCTTGTGTTCTCAAATCTCAACATGATGCATTTCTTCTCTCCCACAACTTCCCAATATGTGATATCATAGCTCTAGGCTCTAGAAAACCCTTTATCCCCCTAGTTACCACACCATCATCTTCTTCCCATCTCTCTCTTTCTTCATATTTTCTTCCCTCTTTTGTCTCAATTTTTGCTTAAGCTTGTTCTCCCTCATTTTTGCACCATTTCCTAAGCCCTTTCAGCTATAGTTTTCCCTTAATAGGGTGCAACTCTGGCTTAGAGGAATTAGAGAAAGATCTATGATGAGAGTGGGAGAGAAGGAAGAAGTCTCATTTGCAGCTTTTTGACATACACAATGGGGGAATATACACAAAGGTGGAGGCTGAAAATAGTTTTCCTCTTCTTAGTTGTGAAAGCAAAAAGAACTCTAAGTACAAAAGAATAGGTGAACCCTATATGTGGGTCTCAAACCAAACTTAGCTACCTAAGGTGGTATACTAACTGAGCCACTAACTAGAGTACATAAAGATACCTCTCATCTAGCTATTATTCATGGGTGGTGTGTTGAGAGTTCACGCTCAACATCATGTGATCATGTGTGCATAGCACCATCACGTGATCATATGTGCATAGCACTAACCTTATAGAGTGCTATAAAGGAAAGGGTTAGATCCCCTAACCCTAACCCTAAAAGGGTTTGTATATATTCTATTTTTTCAACTAATTCTAGTGTACAGTTAGTCATTTGTGGTGTGCTCTCTAGCTGTGCCCTCTCTCCTCATCTCCACTCTTCTCCTCTCCCCTCTTCATATTTTGTCATGGTATCAGAGCTCCCTTGTCTTCCGTTGAGACATTGTGATTCTTGAGAGTGTGAGAGAGATTGTGAGATTGAGAGTTCTCTTGAGTGATTGTGAGATCCTTCCCTTCACTTCCGTTGAGAGAAAATTCCGTCCATTTGGTGAGATATTTCCGTTCATTCTTCCGTGAGAGTGAGAGTTCTTCTCTTCCGAAGAGAGAGATTTAGATATATCTGTTTTATATTTGTGTGAGAGAGCTTTGTGATTTATGAGAAAGAAAGGTTTCCTTGAGATGTGTGAAGTTCTCTGAGAACTTTTGTGAGTGAAAGAGAGAGAGAGCTTGAGAGAAGGGCAAGAACTTAGAGCTCCCACCTTTCAACTCAGCTCCAGCGACCCATGCAAAGCAGTAAGAGGCTTGTCGATTGAGGCATCGAGACTGAGAGCACCGTATGAAGGCAGAAAATCGAGCTCCAAAGAGCTCTTAGCTCCATCGCCAAGCCACCAGAAGCAGAGCTTTCATTGTCACCGCCAAGCCAGCAGAGGCGGCAGAAGAAGAGCTCTCATCGCCGTCGCCAAGCCACCATAGCCAGCAGGCGCAGAGCTCTCAAGGCCATCGTGAAGCCACCTCGTTCGCCAAAGCCGACGAATGACGAGCAGCTGGCTGGAGAGCGCTCCATGCAGCTGCGGTGGCACGGCGTGCACTGCTGGCGAAGGAGAGCTGCGAAGGCCATAGCCATTACGCAGACGGGTGTAGCAGCAGATTTGAGGACAAAAGCTTCGCCAAAACGGCGCGCTCGCCAAGCGTCGACTAGACCTACAGCAGCTCCTGTCTTCCAAGCGACCCTGCATCAAAGGCCGAGCAGCCCCGAATTCACAAGTGTCTTCCATCGTCAAGAGGCTCTAGCTCCAGAGCTCCAACATCCACAAAGTAATCTATGCACTCAAGCTCCTGTGCTCCTACGATCTCCTTCTTCAACGCCAATGGCGTCTCCAACATGACCTCACGAGCTCACGGGCTCCCAGCAAATGTTGCTCCTTCTGCTCACATCTATGTAAGCAGGCTCTAGGTACTGCTCCATCTTCAAAGCGCGCCTCCAACAAGCCAACCGACTGCTTCAACGCCTCCAGCCCATCGACGAAAATCCGTAGGGAGACGGAATCTCAAAGATTCTGTCAGAATCTTTCAAAGATTTCGGTCTCCCTCCTTGAGACACGTGGCCTTATCCCCAACCTTATCCACCCACGGTCACCACACACACAGGTGTGGTCAAGGATCAGCCACGTGGCACCCTTATCCACAGTGCCACGTCAGCTGCCACATCATCTACCACATCAGCACTACCACGTCATCTGCCACGTCAGCACTGCCACGTAATCTGCCACGTCAGCACTACCATGTCATCAGGCCACGTCATCAGTGCCACGTCATTAGTGCCACATCACCCTGCTGACATCATCTGTGCCACCTCAGCAGTCCAGTCAGCACTGACCCTCTGTAGGCACAGTCCCTTGCCAGGCACACTGTGCACACACTGCATGTGCACACTCCTGCCACCTCAGCACAGAGCTTCACTGGCACACCTCTTGCTAAACACAGTGCCACATCATCACTGCATGTGACTCACAGTGACACATCATCATTGAGCACCATTTGCACCTCCACCTAGATCAAGTCATATCTCTTGATCCAGGAAGAATTTGAGGGTGCTCCAAAAAGGAAAGTCGCTCGATTTTTCGTGCTCTACGCGCTTGTTACATTATGCGCACATTTCGGCGCAAGTTACACTCACATTTGAGTCTCGCCGACAAAACCACTTCCTTCACACACATTTGCCTCTACATCGACGCATCTGACCCAGCACTTAAAAAGAACAAAGGAAAAGGAATTATTTGCTGCTCTTTCATCGATCGACGGTTGGTTTAGATCTAGATCAGAGTAGACTAGATCGCCATAGAGGGGACGCTTTGAATTTTCCAAGTTGCCAATCTAAGCCATGCCCGAAATTCCCGACTAGTACCTACTCGGACTCAGTCCATACGCTCACATCCGATTTCACATCATTACATTACCTGAAACCTTACGTTCATCAGTTCAGTGAGCAGACTTTAGAGTTCAGAGGCATTGCAGATTGGTTCAGTGGGCAGATAGCACTTGATTTCACACACACATGCCACCATTGTAAAGCCTATTTGGCTATCTCACGGCATCGTGCACATCATTTTTCAGCCTTGTAAAGCCTCTTGGCTATTCCTGGCATCATTGCCACAAGCCTTGTAACACAGATCAGATCTTATATACTGCAGTTCTATCTTCACCAACGGTACAGAGATTTCACTTGGCATCTTCAGTGTATTTGCAGTTGATTCATACACAGTTTTTCAGGACACTTTTGAGTACATTGTTTGCACCATGTCGACTAGCAACCTCAATCTGGAGGCATCTGCTAAGTTAGACAACTCCAATTACGGTACATGGAAATACCGAATGGAGACCATTCTTGTGCTTCAGGACAAATGGGAGTATGTCGATGGATCCATACCTAGACCATTGGCCGATCCAGCCACCAGTAGCTCTACTCCATCTGTTGTCACAGCACCAGCAACGGGATCTACATCGGGATCTACATCTACACAAACAGTTTCCACACCAGTAGCAGATCCTGCCATTGCCCGAGCTCAAGCAGAATGGGATAAGAAAGACAAGTATGCCTATCACCTGATCAAACAGAATGTGCAAGATGTCATGCTAGGACAGCTCAACACAGTCAAGACATCAAAAGAAGCATGGGATATGTTCGCAGCTCTCTACGAGTCCAAGAACACATCCAGGATTCTCACCCTGAGAAACCAGATCAACCAGAGTTTCTGCAACAGCAGTGAAACCGGTCATGCTTATGTACTCCGCATCAAAGACTACAACAATCAACTTGCAACAGCAGGAGAGACTATGAATCCCATAGAAATGGTTCAAGTAATCCTAAATGGACTAGGAGAAGGATATGAGAATCTAGTCCAGAGTATTGCCATCCAACGGCAAATTCCAACACTGGAAGAACTTCAATCAGTTCTACTTGGTGAAGAACTCAGGACTCAGGCCATTCAAGCACGTAAAGGTCATTCTAATGATCAGGCATTCACAGCTTCAGACAGAAGCAGAGGCAAAGGCAGAAACAGAGGTAGATCATATCAGAAAAGTGGTCATCATCATCAACAAAATCAAAGTCAGCATCAGCATCAGCAGCATCCTCAGCAACATCAAAATCAGCAAAGAGGAAATCATTCCAACCGAGGAAGATTCCAAGGACGAGGGAATGCATCCACCAATGTGTTAAACATTCAATGCAACTATTGTCACAAGTTTGGACACTATGAAAGAGATTGCCGCAAGAAGCAGTATGACCAAGGCGGTCAATCCAGCGAGGGAATTCCCGAGGAAGAGGAAATCATCGTGGTGGACATTCTAGTCACAGTCATTTTGCAAATGAACATGGCAATATGTTTCTTGCAAGTAAGGAATTGCATTAGACTGATACAATGCACCTAGACACTGATTTCAATCCCAAAGAGGATTTCAGCTATCAAGTCGACCAAGTGGAACAGGATCCTTGGTACATCGACAGCGGTGCATCATCTCATATGACAAATCATCAGGAATGGTTCACAGAAATGAAGCCATTAGAAGGTCAAAAGAATGTCATCTACACAGCATCTACACAGCATACAATACACCGAATCCGGTTCAAGGGACAGGGGTTATCCCTATGAACAATTTCACTGGTACAAAAGGATTAGTCAAAGATGTGCTCTATGTTCCGAAGCTCAGCAAGAACCTTTTGTCAGTAGGTCAAATGACGGAACACAACTACAAAGTCATCTTCGACGGTGATGAATGCACTATCAGAGACAAATCCAAAAGAGGTCAGCTAGTAGCAAAAGGTGTCAAGGAAGGACGCTTATACAGGATGCTAGCTACAGTACCAGATAAGCATGCCATGTCAGCTCAAATGCAATAGATGCCACTATCCGCAAAATGGCACAAGAGATATGGTCATGTCAACTTCAAGTACTTGTTAGATCTAAGGAATCAAAATATGGCAATTGGGATTCCGAAGCTACAATTTCTTGGAAAAGTTTGTGAAGCATGCTGCTTCGGCAAACAAAAGCGAACCAACTTTGTCAGAAGTACCTCTCGTGCACGAGGTATTCTTGATTTGATTCATACAGATGTATGGGGTTATGCCCAGACCCGCAGCATCAATGGTTCACTTTATTACTTGACCTTCATCGACGACTACAGCAGATATTGTTGGGTCTACTTTCTGAAAGAGAAATCTGAAGTGTTTGCTAGATTTCAAGAATTCAAAGCCATGGTAGAAAACCAAACAGGCAGAAAGATCAAGGTCATGAGATCAGACAGAGGAGGTGAATACATGTCTTCAGCCTTCATCATTTTTGCAAAAATCACGGTATTCGAAGACAATTCACATGTGCAGATACTCCTCAACAAAATGCAATAGCTGAAAGGAAGAATGGGACTTTAGCAGACAGTGCTAGAGCAATGCTCAGTGAAAAGCATCTTCCGAATCAGTATTGGGTAGAAGCAATAGCTACAGCTAACTACTTGCTTAATCGGCTTCCTACCGAACCGATACAAGGTATGACTCCTTATGAAGCATTCACTGGGACACAAGCCACGCATTGGGCATCTCCGCATATTTGGTTGCATAGCATATGCCCACATACATGATGATCATCGTAGGAAATTGGATGCGAAGTCACGCAAATGCATCATGGTTGGCTACAGTGAAGAAAGCAAAGCATACAAATTGTATGATCCCATCAACCGCAAAGTCATTATCTCCAGAGATGTAATCTTCGATGAGGAATCAGAATGGAAAACCTCACCTACACAGGAGATAGAAGCATCGACTTCACAGTCATCTACAGAACAGGTTAATGAAGAAGAGCAAGAATTGCCAGCAACACCCCAAGCAGAGCCACAGCAGCTCAGACGGTCTACTAGGGAAAGCAGACCACCAGCCAGATTGACATATGCTCAGAAAGGCAAAGCAATTCAGGTGGAAACCACCAACTATGCTCTTATGACTACCATCATGGCTACAGAAGAGCCAGTGTACTTCGAAGACGCAGTAGATAAGCCAGAATGGCAAACTGCTATGAATGAAGAAATGGATGCTTTGTATACAAATAACACTTGGAAATTATGTGACCTTCCACCAGGAAAGAAGGCCATAGCCAACAAATGGGTATACAAAGTGAAGTACAATCCAGATGGCAGTATTCAGAGACACAAAGCCAGATTAGTTGCAAAAGGATTTGCACAACAATATGGCCAAGATTATGATGAGACTTATGCTCCAGTAGCAAAGATGGATTCCATACGGTTCTTGATATCACTAGCGACACTCAGTAAATGGAATGTGTATCAGCTCGATGTCAAGAATGCATTTCTCAATGTTTATCTAGACGAAGAAGTCTACATGCAACAACCAGCCGGTTATGTTGAACCAGGACAAGAGAACAAAGTTTGCCATCTCAAGAAAAGTCTCTATGGCTTAAAGCAAGCACCCAGAAGTTGGTACAGCAGAATTGACAAGTATTTTGCTGATCTGGGATACATGAAGTCCAATGCAGATCATACTCTCTACTACAAAGTTCAAGGGGAAGATATTACTATTGCACTTTTGTACGTAGATGATCTCATTGTGACAGGAAGCAAGGATAGCTTCATCAAAAAGCTAAAACAAGACTTATCTGCAGAGTTCGACATGAAAGATCTTGGACTTATGCACTATTGTCTTGGAATTGAGTTATGGAGAGATTCAGATAGCACATTCATGAGTCAGCTCAAATATGTTGACAGTCTCCTGAAGAAGTTTCATATGGCAGATTGCAAGATTGCAGCCACTCCCATGGAACAGAGTTTGAAACTTACTAAAGATTCAGAAAAGCCTACAGTCAATGACAGATACTACAGGCAACTCATTGGATCTCTTATATATCTGACAATCACACGGCCAGATATTTGTTATGCAGTAAGCTCACTAGCACAGTTTATGGCAAATCCAAAACAGTCTCACTGGAATGCAGCCAAAAGAGTCTTGAGATACATCAGAGGTACAAGACAATTTGGGATAGAATACAGAGGAAGTCATCCACGGTTGCATGGATACTGTGACAGTGACTATGCTAGAGATCATGAGACCAGGAGATCGACACAGGGATATGCATTTTTCCTTGGTCAAGGTGCTATATCATGGTCGTCAAACAAACAGCCAACTGTTTCTTTGTCTTCGACTGAAGCAGAATATAGAGCACTCACTACAGGTGCATGTGAGGCTATATGGCTCAGAAGACTATTATCAGAAACAGATTACTTTGATGAGTCAAAGCCAACAACAATATACTGTGATAATCAATCGGCTCAAGCATTGGCCAAAAATCCAGTATATCACTCCAGAACAAAGCACATTGATGTCAGAGAGCACTTCATCAGAGAAAGAGTGTTACTTGGTGACATCACACTGCAGCATTGTGATAGCAAAGAAAATGTTGCAGACATCTTTACCAAACCACTCGGTAAAGAGCTATTCGAGAAACACCGACTAGCTCTTGGTTTGATGCAGAGGAAGGACATTCCCATTAAAGGGGTGTGATGGAATGTAATGCTCAGTCCTTCTTCGATTCCCCAGAATCATCATCTTGAGGGAAGGCCTACTTCATGATGTTGATCTTGAGGGAAGGTGTTGAGAGTTCACGCTCAACATCATGTGATCATGTGTGCATAGCACCATCACGTGATCATATGTGCATAGCACTAACCTTATAGAGTGCTATAAAGGAAAGGGTTAGATCCCCTAACCCTAACCCTAAAAGGGTTTGTATATATTCTATTTTTTCAACTAATTCTAGTGTACAGTTAGTCATTTGTGGTGTGAACTCTAGCTGTGCCCTCTCTCCTCATCTCCACTCTTCTCCTCTCCCCTCTTCATATTTTGTCATGGTGTACCAATTGCATTTGTAGCTAACAAGTCGGTGACATAAATGCACAACGGTCACCCTGGCATATTACGAGTGGAGTTTGATATCTCAACACTCCCCCTCGAGCTCAATCCCAATTCTTGCACACCAAGTAGGTCTCTGAACTTGCATAGCTTTTCTGCACCCAATGCCTTCATCAATATGTCAGCTACCTGATCCTCTGTGCTGACATAAACTAGATCAACTAGAACCTTCTCCCGCACATAGTGATAATTCACCTTAATGTGCTTTGTTCTAGCATGATAGACTGGGTTATTTGCCAAGTGTATACTGCTCATGTTGTCACAATAAATGACAATTGGCCCATCTATAGACTGATGCATATCATAAAGTAGCTTATGCAACCAAGCTACCTCACATGTAGCCATTGTTGCACCCCTGTACTTAGCCTATGTGCTTGATAAGGCAATGTAGGTTATTTCTTGTTGCTCCAAGTGACTGCAGCATCCCAAAAGAGAACATATATCCACTTGTAGATTGTCTATCAGAAATACTACTAGCCCAATCAACATCAGTGTATCGATGCAAATGTATCTGAACCCCAGTCTCATAAAATAGTCCATACTGCAATGTGGACTTCACATACCTCAATATGCATCTAGCCACATCCAAATGTGGTTTCCTTGGAGCTTGCATAAAGTGACTTACCAACCCAATAGCATAGCTCAAATCTAGCTTGGTAATATTCATATAGATAAAACTTCCTACTATGCGTTTGTACATAGTAGGGTCTTCCAGAAGCTCACCTGCATCTGTGCTCAACTTCACATTCTACTCCAAAGGAATTGAAATAGGCTTATAGCCTGTCATCCCATATTTGGATAGCATGTCCAATCCATACCGCTTCTGCAAGAGCCATATCCCACTTGTGGATCTAATCAACTCAATGCCCAAGAAGTAACACAGCTCTTCCAAATCCTTTATCTCAAACTTTTGCTTCAATAGCATTTTAACATGAAGGATATCTTCATCACTATCACCTGTGATGATCAAATCATCAACATAAATGACAAGCAACATAACGCCTTTCTTTGTTTTTCTCACATAAAGTGAGAAATCTGCCTTGGAAATTTGAAAGCCAATAGTGACAAGATACTATCCTATCTTGTCAGACCATGCTTTGGGTGCTTACTTCAAGCCATACAAGGCTTTCTTCAATCTGCAAACAAACTCAAGATGAACAGCATGAACATAACGTGGTGACTACTCCCTCTTCTTGCAAATCACCATGCAAGAAAGCATTCTTTACATCCATCTAATGTAAAGACCATCCCTTTGATGCAGCCATAGAAATGACTGCTGTTATGGTTGCCATCCATGCAACTGCACTGAATGTTTCTTCATAATCAATGCCATCTTGCAGCCAATTGCATTCTTGTCTTTAGGCAAAGGCACCAAGTCCCGTGTAGCATTTGCTTCCAAGGCATCCATTTCTTCATCCATGGCTTTCTCCCATTTTTCTTTTCCCATGGCTTACTCAAAAGAAGTGGGTTTTGGTTCATATATCACTTTGACCATATAGGCATAGTGAATGGCTGTAAATCCATCATATTTTAGCCTATCCACAAGATACCTAGCTCTAGTAGACCTGCGCAAAATAGGCTCACTACCAGGTGCTCTCAAAACATCCCTTGTTTTTCTTACTCCAGGTGTGATAACAGAAGGAATACCCAACTCATCATAAAGGCTCTGTTCTGAGCCAGTGGATTCACCATCCACATAAGAGTGACCTGCATTCTTTCTCTTTTCCTTTTTGTGATATTTGTATACCACTATCTGCATTGCTTTGAGGAGATCCTCCTGATCTCAATCTGCCTATCCATGGCAAAGTATGTGAATCATTGCTAGAGGACACTACAAGTCCACTAATATTCTGTCATTACTGCTGTGAATTCTATGCAACATTACCATTTTGTGCATCTACATCATCCACATTTACTGGTTTATACCAGCTGCTCATCTCATAAAAAACATCTTTGCTCACTGTAAACTTATGAGTAGAAGGGTTATAGCATCTGTACCCTTTTTGCTACAGAGAATAACCAATAAAGTTGCACTTCTCAGCTTTTGGATCCAACTTGGATCTCTACTCATCTGGCACATGAATATAGCAATGCAACCAAAGAATTTCAAATGAGAAAGATCTAGTTTCCTACCAGTATAGTGGCATGGATGTCTGGAATTGAGCATAATCCTTTCCTAGACCATTTAAGGTCACAGAAACTAAATCCTCATCTTCCATTGGCGACCCAATAGAAGCAAGTGCATCTCCAATCTTCTTCACCTTCATGTGGTAGTCATTGATGCTCATATTTTCTCTCTACACATTATGCAATTGCTGCTTAAGCTGCATTTTCTTGGCTTGCATATTTGTGCTATACATTTTTGTCAAAGTATCCCACGCCTCCTTCGGTGTGCTTGCATCCTGAATATGCACAATCATAGAATCTGAAATATTGATAGATAGCCAGTACATAAATTTTTTGGCTCTCTCATGCCAGCTTTAAATGCCTGCAAGTCCTGTATATTGGGAACATTAGGAATAACTAGTTCTTGTTTAGCTCCAGTAATGAACTCCCAATAGCCTTTTCCTTAAGGAAATTCGTCATTCCAAACTTCCATGCTTGGATGTTGTTCTTGTGAAGCTTTTTAGTGACAATCTATGAAAGAGCATCAGACACCATTATAGAACACTGCAAAATATTATGTCATTGCAAAAAAACACAACTTCTACCTCACAAGGGCAAATTTGCAAAATTGATGAAAGTGGTATTTGACCATACAGTCACTTCCTAGTGATGATTATGCATCAACAGGCAATAAGAATGATTCTGTCACTACCAATATCTTTGTGCATAGGCATACGATATAGTTTCTACAATAACTTTTCATCGACTTGCAGAACAATGGTCGCACAACAAAAATAGGGCACTTTCCAGAGTTGCTGTGAAAAACTTCGGCCACCAAAACGAGCCTCGAAATGGCCTTGAATCAAGAAAATAATTTCACTAAGGGCTTTGCCCTTACCCATAGCATATACTATCCTTTTGCCACACTGTGAAGGGCATCCCAATCTAAGACAACAGTGCACTCTTGCACTTTCCGACTGTGCTACCTGTAGAGATTTGCTCCCAAACTCAAAAAAAAGGAATGCAACACTGATCCTCTTTCTAGGACACTGCAAACTTGGTTTGCTTTCTTGAGCTCCTTACACGAACCGAGCTCTGATACCATGTGAAGAGAGTGGGAGAGAAGGAAGGAATCTTACTTGCAACTTTCTCACATACACAATGGGGGAATATACACATAGGTGGAGGTTGAAAACAGTTTTCCTCTTCTTAGTTGTGAAAGCCAAAAGAACTCTAAGTACAAAAGAATAGGTGAACCCTATATGTGGGTCTCAAACCAAACTCAGCTAACTAAGGTGGAATACTAACTGAGCCACTAACTAGAGTACATAAAGATAGCTGTCATCCAGCTATTATTCATGGGTAGTGTACCAACCACATCTACAGCTAACAAGTCGATGACATAAATGCACAATGGTCACCCTGGCATATCACAAGTGGAGCTCAATATCTCAACAAGATCTTCTCTATTGCCCTTGTCGACACTTACTCTACCCAGAGACCCCCCATCCAATTCTCCCTGCTATAGAAAAACTTTTGCTAGTCATACTAGCTACTATTGGGAGACCATCCGAGGAAAATGCTGATGAATTTTGAGCACAAATGCTTTGGTGGATGAGGAGAAATCAATAAAAAACTAGTCGGTCTTGCTTAAGCTTTCCTAGGAGACATTGCACCATTTTGCACCTATCCTTGATGGTGGCCCTAGGCTGGTATATAAGCTTCACTTTGGCTTCAAATTCCTCTCAGATATTCTTCAAGGTGTTTTAATTGAGGTCTCCACTTAGCTCTATTTTACACTACCATTTTGGACAGTTTTGTTGATTGGATGCTTGATGCAAGATTGAAAGAGTATTGAGGATGATTTGCTGTTAGTAAACTTTGAGTTAGTTATGTTTATTCAGAATGCCTAGCTCTTGTTGCTCTTCTAATTCTTCATATGTGAAAGAGAAAGAAAAGAAGAAGAAAGAAGCACCTAGATATGTTAAAAGTGACAAAGCTTATGAAGAAAAACTGATATTATTATTCTGATGCAAAAAGAGTAGGATTATTTGATTTCATTGCTTGCAATATGCACTTGTATGGTTGAAATTTATAGCCATTTGTAAGAGAGAAAACACCACCTAATCATAAAGGTAAGACCCTCTCATATCTACCTTTAAAGTAGACAAATTCAATGGCCAAGGCTTCCATACTTGTCAAATGGAAAGTAAATTTGTGATTATGAAGGAGAATTTGTGGGATTAAGTCAAGCTAGGGAATGGATCATCACAAGAGGGTGAATCCACCACTACCAAAGGAAAGGAGAAGGCAAGTGACTTTACTTCAACAACACTTGTAGATGCTAAAAGGCTAGAGAAAGCCTATGCAATTATTGCATTAGGTTTGGGAGATGATTATGTGCATCGTATTTCTGATTTGGAATCTCCTTATGAGGCTTGGCATAAGTTAGATGGGCTATTTCTCTCATAACTCTAAATTGACTTTGAAGATTAAGTCCTTTAAGCTTAAGGTGAATGGAGACTCTATTGCAGGGTTAATGTCAACACTATGAGGTGTCTTCTGATACAATTGGCCTCAATCAACTCTCCAGCCCACTGAAGATGATGGAATGGCTATGCTCTTGAAGAGTAAGCCCCATGATTTTGACTATGTTGTGACTACTTTGAAGAATCTTCCCCAACCAACACTAGAGAGCATCATCAGTGCTCTACAAGAAGAAGAGAGAAAGAAGACTTCAAGGAAGATAGAAGATCAAACTCAAGAACTTATAGTAAAGTTCTCATCAAAAGGCAAGTACAAAGCATGCAAGCATTGTGGAAAGACCAATCACCTTGAAAAAGATTGCTATAAGATCAATCCATTCTCTATTTTTGCAGAATAAGCATGACAATTGTTGAAAAATGAGGTTTGTGGAAAATTTGACCATCCAAAGCATATCTAATGGGAATGATAATCTGGATACACCTCAACATATAAGGGATTGATGTCGGTGCAAAGTATGATTCCCATTGGGTATGTTCGCATTTGAATAGCACACCTCAAATACTATTTTTGCGGAATGCACATAACACTTGTTGAAAAATGGAGTTTGTGGCAACTTTGACCATCCAAAGCATATACGATGGGTAATATACTTTAAATAGACCTTAACATAGTTTGTATTCATAGGCGTGCAAAGTATCGTGCCCATCAGGTATGTGCACATTCGAATAACACACCTCAGATACTATTATTTTGGCGGTTGTGCATAACGCTTGGTGAAAAATGGTTTGTCATGAGTTTGACCATCCAAAGCATATCCAATGGGCATGATACTATGCACATGCATGAACAGAGGATGGATTGACATGTGGAGAGTATCATGCCCATTAGGTATGTGTGCATTCAAATAACATACCTCAAATACTATTTTTTGGTAGTTGTGCATAACACTTGGTTGAAAATGGGGTTTGTGGTGACTTTGACCATCCAAAGAATATATGATGGGCATTGTGAGGCCAAAAATTGATATTTTTAATTTGGCATTGGTATTGTTTTTCTCTATGTTTGATAAGAGTTTGAGTATCAAGTGATAGCCTAGTGGCTCTCACTTATTTCTATTTTCTATGATATTGTATGGGATGGAGAGAATGAGTGGAATGGCTCACTGTAAATACCATAGGTATGAATTATAAATACCTTGGTATGGGGTGAGAGTTATTTGTGTATGGGATATTATGGAGTTTTTTAGAAAATAGGAAGAGTGAGTCATATAAAGAGGTGGGCTCATGTCCATGTGTTCCAATAATATAAGAGAGGCCACATGCCAAGCGTGTGGAAGGCATGTAGAGGAGTGTGAAGTCAAGAGGAATCCTTCTAGAACTCCTATGTGGAATAAGGAGGATGTGGACACATGGAAAAGAGAGGGTCCCTATGGGCTCCATGTGAGGAGACTCTTGACTTTCTCAATATTTTAAGAGTCTTGAGCATCTTGTGATGGGACACATGGCAAGAGTAGCCAAAAAGGACATGGATGGTGACATACGTGCTTATGTGATTGATGGGGAAAGGAATCTACAGGTAGCAATTGTAAATAGGTGAAGGAGGGTAACAAAATCTCTATAAAAGGAGCCCTCCTCTCCCTTGTTCATCAATCTCTTCCACCATTAGGCCTCATGTTGCTGTAGCTCTAGTCTCCCCAAGCCTCTTCCATGAGCCTTCTCTCCCTCTTGTAGATATTCTCTTATGTAGACTCTTGAGTCCATCTCTCTCTAGTTTATTCTCTCTCTATGAGTAGTCTTAGAGCTTCCGCTCCCTCTTGTGTGTATGAAACCTCTTCTTCTCCCTTGTGTTTATAGTGTTGGAGTGGATTCTCACTCTATTTGTAATGAAGGTCACTTCAGGTTCTCTCTCTCTTGAGTGTCTCTTCCCTTTTCTTTCTTTCAAAGCCTTAAAAGTTCTTTCTATTCGGATGCTCACTGTGCACACATGGTCCATCTATTTCCCGAGCCACCATACAAACTTCTTTCCTCTTCTAGGCAAAATCTATGAGGGGTGGATCGTTGATGAAGGTGGAGTCTTGAGGGAGCATCCTGCTCAGGCGAAATTAGCATGGGTGGAGGGCAGTTTTCATGACAATTTGACCCCCTATTAGTGTTTTGCTCATAACTTTCTGCTCGATAGTCCGATTTTAATGAAATTCATATCAGCAAAAAGCTCTTTTTAAGGCACATGTCTTTAGATGCTTAGATCTTGAATCAGATACTGCTCCAAAATGTTATGAGTCTCTATGTCTGACAGTCTATTTTCATGATAGTTTTTACCCTCATCTAGTAAACTATCCATAACTTTTTGGCCGCTTCTCTGTTTCTTATGAAACATATATCAGCGCAAATCTCTCTTCAAGGCGCATGTCTTTAGGTGCTTAGATCTTGAATCAAATACTGTTGCAAAATGTTATGAGTCTCTGTGTCTGATAGTCTATTTTCATAATAGTTTTTACCCCCTTCCAGTAAATTGTCCATATCTCTTCAACCGTCTGTCTGTTTTCAGTGAAACTTATATCAGCAAGAAGCCCATATTAAGGCACATCTCTTTGTGTGCTTGAATCTTTGATATAATGTCTCTACTGAAAGTTATAGGCCTTTGTATCTAATGATAGTTTGTAGAGTGTTTTGAGCTAAGTGTAAAGGTGTCTATGAAGGAGGTGCAATGTTTCCTCGGAATCTACCCATCCGACCTAATCAGCCCCTTCAGACTCCTTGATATATATCAGTTCATGTCATGTTGAGCCACAAGATCTTATGTGAACAACGTATCGCTCTTCTCTTTGGCACAGACCGGCTCGCTAAGATTATGGCCTCTGCTGATCCTTTCCTTCTCCCTATGCTTGATTACAACATCACTTGGGATGTTACCATCTTCATTCTCATCTGAGGGAGGAAATTATGGTGTGGTATCTTGGCATAAAAGCTTCTTTCTAATGTCCCATTCTCAATGATAAATATCTTTGTCAGTGAGCTCGAAAGCAGTAGGAAGTGAAGAGGTGCGTGAAGTTTATTACCCCCAACTTCATGTCATAGCACCATAATTTGCACAAGGTTCAAAATATTTGTGATTCATTTGCGTACACAGTGTCATGGCCATCAAGTATGTGCGTGATTAAATAACAAACCTAAAATGGTATTTTTTGGCGGTTATACATAACACTTGGTGAAAAATGGAGTTTGTGGTGACTTTGACCATCCAAAGCATATCCAATGGGCAGGATACTTTGAAATCACCTAAACATAGGATGTGTTCATGCCTGTGCACATTATCATGTCCATCTATTATGTGCACTTTTGAATAACACACCTCAAAGTGTGTTTTTTGCTGGTTGTGCATAACACGGTGAGAAATAGGGTTTGCGGCAACTTTGAGCATCTACATCATATACAATGTGCACAATACTTTCAAGTGCCTCAACATAGGTCTAATTATTGTGCCAATTGGGTATTAGCGCATTCAAATAATGTACCTCAGATACATTATTTTGACGGTTGTGCATATTACTTGGTGAAAAATGGGATTTGTGGCAACTTTGACTATCCAAAGAATATACAATGGGAATGATAATTTGCACATGCCTAAACATAGGTTTTATTCATGTGCATGCATAGTATTGTGCCCATTAGATATGTGTGCATTTGAATAACACAGCTTAGACTGTGTTTTTTGCCGCCAGTTGTGCATAACATTTGGAGAAAAATGGGGTTTGTGGCACTTTGACCATCTAGAGCACATATGAAGGGCATGATACTTTTCACATGCCTCAATATAGGTTGGATTGATTCTCATGCAAGGTATCATGCCCATCGGGTATGAGTGCATTCAAATAACACACCTCAGAGCCAATTTTTTAGCGGTTGTGTGCATAACATGGTGAAAAACAAGTTTGTGGCGAGTTTGACAATCCAAAGCATATCCGATGGGCACCATAATTTGCATGTGCCTTAACATAGGTTGTATTTAAATGCGTGTAAAGTATCATGCCTCTACGAGTAAAAGAGAATTTGAATAACACACCGTAGATACTTTTTTTTGTAGGTTATGCATATTACTTGGTGAAAAATGTGGTTTGTGGTGACTTTGACCATCTAAAGCATATAGGATGGGAATTATACTTTGCATGCACCTCAAAATATGTTGGCTTCACTCACTTGCATAGTATCATGCCCATCAGGTATGTGTTGTTGAGATATCGAGCTCCACTCGTGATATGCCAGGGTGACCATTGTGCATTTATGTCATGGACTTGTTAGCTGCAGATACGGTTGGTACACCGCCCATGAATAATAGCTGGATGACAGCTATCCTTATGTACTCTAGTTCGTGGCTCAGTTAGTATGCCACCTTAGTTAGCTGAGTTTGGTTTGAGACCCACATATAGGGTTCTTCTATTTCTTTGTACTAGAGTTCTTTTGGCTTTCACAACTAAGAAGAGGAAAACTGTTTTCAGCCTCCACCTTTGTGTGTATTCCCCCATTGTGTATGTGAGAAAGCCGCAAGTGAGACTCCTTCCTTCTCTCCCACTATCTTCACATGGTATCAGAACCTTGTTCGTGGTAAGGAGCTCAAGAAAGCAAACCAAGTTTGTAGTGTCCTGGTAAGAGGACCAGTGTTTCTTTCCTTTTTCGAGTTTGGGAGCAAATCTCTACAGGTAGCATAGCCGGAAGTCCAAGAGTACACTATCTCAAATTGAGACATCCTTCACGGTGCGGCAAGAGGGCAATATATGCTGCAGGACAGGGCAAAGCCCTGGGTGACTATATTTTTCTAATTCGAGGACATTTCGGGGCCCGTTTTAAAGGCGGAAGTTCTTTGCAGGCACTAAGAAAAAGGCCCTATTTTTGCTGTGCGACCACTGCTTTGCAGGTCGGTGAAAAGTTGCTGCAGGATTTGCATCCTATGCCTGTGCGCAGAGATATTGGGAGTTACAGAATCATCCCTATTGCCTATTCATGCAAAATCGTCACTAGGAAGTGACTGTGTGGTCAAATACCACTTTTGTCAGTTTTCCAGATTTGCCTCTCTGAGGCAGAAGCTGTGTTTTTTGTAGTGACAAAATTTTTTGCAGTGTTCTATAATGGCGTCTGATTCTCTTTCACAGATTGTCAATGAAAAGCTTGACAAGAACAACTTCCAAGCATGGAAGTTTAGAATGACAAATTACCTTATGGGAAAAGGCTATTGGGAGTTCATTACAAGAAATGAAGAAGAACCAGTTCTTCCTAATGTTCCCAATCAACAGGAAATGCAGGAATTTAAAGGATGGCATGAGAGAGCCATAAAAGTTATGTATTGGGTGTCTATCAGTATTTCGGATTCTATGATTGTGCATATTCAGGATGCAAGTATGCCAAACGAGGCATGGGATACTTTGGCAAAAATGTACAACACAAATACGCAAGCTAGGAAAATGCAGCTCAAGTAGGAGTTGCACAATGTGCAGAGAGAAAATATGAGCATTAATGACTACCACATGAAACTGAAGAAAAATGTAGATGCACTTGCTTCCATTGGGTCGCCAGTGGAAGATGATGATTTAGTTTCTATGACCTTGAATGGTCTAGGAAAGGATTATGCACAGTTCCGGAGATCCATTGCCATCCATGAAAAATTTCCTGATTTTGAGGAGTTGTTTGCTCTTCTAATTTCTGAAGAGTAGAGAAATGGTGGTGCATCTTCTTCAGGAGGAACTTCGAAAGAATCTGTCTTCTACTCAAATGCTGGAAGAGGTAGAGGCAGAGGTAGAGGAGGCCGATCTAGAGGTCATGGTAGAAATCAAAATATGCAACAAACTCAAGAAGACCAGTCCTATGGAGGAGGACGTGGTAACTCTAGAGGCAAGGGGAGCCAAAGAGGTCGTGGTGGATGGTAGATAGGCCAAAATGCAAACAGCAATATTGAATGCTACTATTATGGTAAAATGGGTCATATGGCTAAAGACTCCTACAAAAAGCAGAATGACATTATGAATGGAAAATTGCAGCAAGGCAATTATGCATCTTCTAGTAGACAGGGTGATGACAGAAATGAGCATCTATTTATGGTGCAGCACATGACCAATTCTATGACAAGTGCAGAAGAAAGAAATGATGTGTGGTATGTTGACTCAAGTGCATCAAACCACATGATAGGTCATGCAGAATGGATGCAGGATGCAAGGAAAATAGAAAGACCAGGATTTATGGAGACTGGTGATGATATTGCACATCCTATTGTGCAGATTGGTAAAATTCCTTTGTCTATGCAGGATGGGAAAAAGAAATAATTATCTGATGTATTTCATGTCCCAAACATCACCAAGAACCTAGTTTCTATTGGTCAAATGGTTGAGCAGGGCTTGCAGGTCAGATTTAATCCTCATGGATGCTTTGTTGAGGATATGAAAAATAATGGTCGCTTGATAGCAAAAGGAAAGAAGAAGGGCAGGATGTTTGCATTGGATGCGGACATGCTTGAATTGAGTGCAGCAATGTTTGCACATGGGACCGTTGTAGTTGTAGATATTGATATCTGGCATAAACGCATTGGTCATGTTAATGTACAATGACTTAAATCAATGCAGGCCCAAAGTATTGTTGTAGGATTGCCTAAATTCAAGCTTACAGAAATGCATAAGGTATGCAAAGCCTGTCAATTTGGAAAACAGGCAAGGAAACCATTTCCTAGGCATGTTCAAGAGAGTAAGAAGCCATTGGAATTAATCCACTCCGACATGTGGACTACTAAAGCTACATCTATTGGAGGCTGTCATTATTTTGTCCCTTTTATTGATGACTACAGCAGAAAAGTTTGGGTGTATTTTATGAAAAAGAAAAGTGAAGTGGTTGGGCACTTCAAAGCTTTTAAAGCTATGGTTGAAAAAGAAACAGGCCTACAAATAAAATGCCTAAGGTCAGATGGAGGGGGAGAGTACCTCTCAAATGAGTTTGTAAGGTTCCTACAGGAGCATGGCATAAAGCAGCAATATTCATGTAGTCATACCCCACAGCAAAATGGACTTGCAGAAAGGAAAAACAGGCATATTGGAGAGGTATCTTGGGCCATGCTAAATGAAAAAGACCTACCATATTATTATTGGGTTGAAGCAGTTGCTACAATAGTTTACATAATGAATAGGACTCCCATTGTAGCAATACATGGCATGACGCTAGAGGAGATGTATACTGGTAGGAAACGAGATATTTCTCATTTGAAAATTTTTGGTTGCATTGCCTATGTTATGTGCCAGATGAGTTGAGGTCTAAGTTGGATCCAAAAGCTGAGAAGTGCATCTTTATTGGTTATTCTCTACAGTAGAAAGGGTATAGATGCTATAACCCTTCTACTCATAAGTCTACAGTGAGTAGAGATGTCGTTTTTGATGAGATGAGTAGTTGGTATAAACCAATAAATGTGATTGATGATATAGATGCACAAAATGGTAATGCTACATAGAATTCACAGCAGCAATCACAAAATATTAGTGGACCTATAGTGTCATCTAGCAGTGGTTCACATACTTTACCATGGACATGTAGATTGAGATCGGGCGAATCTCCTCAAAGCAATGCAGATAGTGGTATGCAGGTATCATGAAAAGGAAAAGAAAGGTAGATCAGCCCATGTTTGATGTGAATGCAGGTCACTCTTATGTGGATGGTGAATCCAGTGGCTCAGAATAGAGCATTGATGATGAGTTGGGTATTCCTTCTGTTGTTACACCTGGAGTAAGGAAGACCAAGGATGTTTTGAGAGCACCTGAAAGTGAGGCTATTTTGCGCAGGTCTACCAGAGCTAGATATCCTATGGATAGGCTGAAATATGATGGATTTACAACCATTCACTATGCCTATATGGTCAAAGTGATACAAGAACCAGAACCCACTTCTTTTGAGCAAGCCATGGGAAAAGAAAAATGGGAGAAAGCCATGGATGAAGAAATGGATGCCTTGGAAGCAAATCCTACATGGGAATTGGTTCCTTTGCCTAAAGACAAGAATGCAATTGGCTGTAAGTGGGTTTATAAGGTGAAGCACAATGCAGATGGTTCTGTGAACAGATACAAGGAAAGATTAGTTGTCAAGGGGTATGCACAGACAAATGGCATTGATTATGAAGGGTTGGATTCATTTGTGCACACAGTATCATGCCCATCGCATATGTGTATGTTTACATAACACACCTCCTCCAAGTGTTATGCACAACCAAAAAAAAACATGCTCTGAGGTGTGTTATGTAAACACACACATATGCAATGGGCATATGTTAACCTTGTGGAAACAAGGGCCAGAATTGCAGTCTAGGACAACAACTTTGAGAGCATTGTGTGTGTGGAGTTGTGGCAAAGATCTACTTGTAATATCTTGAGCTTGAAAGAAAGGATGAGGATAGACATACTGCTCTCTTAAAAAGATCCAATCATACTTGCAAAATCAGGATCTAGAGAGAGAAAGACTAAATCTAGAGAGACATGCTAAAAGCCTATACTTTTGGAGGTCCCTCCACTTTGTGTAGAGACCCAAAAGGTCCCTCCCCTTTATATAGAGACCCAAAATGTTCCCCCACTTTCTGGAGAGACCCAAAAGGTCCCCCCACTTTGTGTAGAGACCCAAAAGGTCCCCCCTAAAAGTGGAGGGACTCCTGTCCAAAAGGTCTCCTACAAAAGAGGTCCCACCACGGAGGTACCTATGGATTGTGATGAGAAAAACATGTATAAATATATCTCAATGGAATGAAGCTCCCACTCTTTGGGGTTCAATGTTCAAGCTCACTATTGTGTTCATGCGATTGATCTCCATTGCATCCATGCTCTCTTACACTATTGTGTTCTAGCATGCCCTTACCCTTGCACTCTCTACCCTTATACTCCCTCCTCGTCCTCCCTCCCTCCTCCTCCCTCATCCTCCTCCTCCCTCCTCATCCCTTCTCCTTCTCTGAAGATATACAAATTTGCACCAGATGGGCTCCTCCTGAACCCGTTTTGCAGAAAGTAGGCATCAATTCACTGGTACCATGCTCGTGGGGCTTATTTCAGCCTATAAAGTGCCTTCTTCAGTTTACAGACTTTACCTTTTGAACCGGGGATCACAAAACCTGGTGGTTGTTCCACGTATACCTCCTCCTTGAGATCTCCATTCAGAAAGGCGGATTTTACATCCACCTAAAACATGGGCCAACTTCCCTGGGTAGCTAAAGCCAAAACACTGCGAATTGTTGTTAAGTGAGCTATGGGAGCAAAAGTATCATGATAATCAAAACCATGTACCTATGCAAATTCTTTTGCCATGAGCCGAGCCTTGTACTTATCCAATGTGCCATCGGACTTGTACTTGGTCTTGTACACCCACTTGGTGCTAATTACCTTGCATTTTGGTGGTCAATCCACAAGGTCCCAAGTGTTCTTCTTCATTATGGAGCCATACTCCGACTGCATAGCCTCCATCCACCTATCATCACCCTGTGCCTCTTCAAGACACTTGGGTTCTTCAGCATGGATCACCTCTATCATCAAAGCATAGTTGACCAAGTGTTCCTGCACCCTTCTTTGCTCCTCTAATCTCTTGGACCGGCGGTGTTCGGATGGTTCCTCCTCAATGGCTGGAGGTCCTATGCCATCCAAAAGCTGCTTTACCCACTTCGGGAATGGCCGTTTCCATTGTGGTTCTACAGGCTCTTCTTCCTCTTCTTTATCTTGAATCCTCCCAAGCACCATTGGGGGAGTTCGGTCTACTAGTGGTGGTTGTACTAGATGGATATCCTGGTCCTAGTTGTTTGGGAAGGAAGAATCCTCCTCCAATTGATGCGACTGTTTTGAAGAGACCACATCGCAACTTACCATTACCTTCTTGGTAACAGAATTATAGAGACGGTAACCCTTTGCCTCTTCACTGTAGCCTAAGAAAATACACTTCCGGCTCTTCGGTTCCCATTTGAACCTGATAGCATTAGGGACATGTACAAAACAATCACATCAAAAAACTTTGAAATGTGCAGCTGAAGGTTTCTTACCAGAAAAGGCTTGTGGTGGAGTCATCCTATTCACAGCCTTTGTATAGCTATGATTTAGAATGTAAACTACTGTGTTACATGCTTCAGCCCAAAAAATGTTTGGCAAATCTTTCCCTTTGATCATACTCCTGCCCATGTTGCAAATGATGCACATCTTGTGCTCTACTAATCCATTTTGCTGTGGTGTATGTGGCGGGGGTTTCTGCCTCTTGATCCCATGACTTTTGTAGTAACTTTCGAATTCACTAGATGTGAACTCTCCACCTGTGTCTGATTTCAACTTCTTCACCTTCCTCCCCATTTCTTTCTCGACCATTACATGCCATTCTTTGAACTTACTAAAAGCCTCATCTTTAGTCTTCAGGAAGTATATCCATATCCTTCTACTAGAATTATTGATTAGCATCATGAAGTAGTAGGAACCACCCAAAGCTTTCGTCTCCATCTTGCCGCAGAGGTCCATGTGAACGAGCTCTAGAGGAACCTTTTCCCTACTGGCCTCTTTAGGAAAGGGATGCCGATGCTGCTTGCCCATCATGCAAGCTTCACATACATCGGGCAGATCTGTAATTTCTTGTAGGTCTGCAATCATTCCACTTTTATGCATCTCCTTTAAAGAACTAAGGTTTAGATGACCAAACCTCTCATGCCACAGCTTAGTGTTGCTCACATCGGCTCGAGCACTAAAAGCTAAAGTTCATAGATGTTGTTGCACCGTGTACCTTTACCAATGACCTTCCCTTGAAGATCCAAAATCTGTGCACTGTTCTTATCAAAGTGAACTTTGAGGTCCCGATCCATGATCGTAGAAACGGACAACAAGTTCCTCTTGATATTTGGCACATAAAGAACATCGGACAACTATTTTACAACTCCATCTCACTTGAGAGCAATCATACCTTTTCCTTTTGCTGTTGCTGACTACTACCAGGATGTCATTCCCTACCGAATGTAGAGAGGTATACCAATCCTTCCAATAGGTCATGTGGCATGATGCACCATTATCAATAATCCAAGGTTCATCCACAGGTACATGAATTGCCTCCGTGCAAATCTCCTCAATTTCTATAAACAACTCTACTGGCACTACCTGTGCGCTGTTGCTAGACTCTTTCTTTACTCCGTTCTTCTCATCTGCAATCTTCTTTTGGCACTCATTTTGCTTGTGCCCTGTCTTGTTACAATAGAAGCACTTTATCTTCTTCTTTCTCTTTTTCTCATTAGAAGAAGATGGGTTACCAGAGTCCTTACCCTTACCTTTCTTTGATCCAGCATAGAAAGCCGAATCTTCTCCAGTCCTTGTCTTTTGATGCATCTCCTCCTCCAGAAGCATTGCGCTGAAATCCTCAAAGTTGAGAGGCAGATTTCTGTTCTGCATATTTAAGATCGTAACAAGACCGTCGTACTTTGGTGGGAGAATCCGTATGCACCTTCATGCTAGATTCTCGTTGGTGATGGTGATGCCAATCGCAGTTATCTGATCGCACAGATTCTTCACCGTGGTGATGAACTTCTCTGCCACTTTAGACTCAGACAATTTCTCATTCATGAGTTGAGTCTCTAGATTCTGAATCCGCATCTGATTCGTGATATCATACTGATTTTTCAAGACCGTCCATGCGTCCTCCGCTGTGGTGACATGTTGAATTAATGCCATGACAAAATCACTTACACTGCAGACAATAGAACATAGCACATCTGCATTTCTTCTTGTCCACATGAGAATCTCATCCGCATTTGGTACAACCGGCTTCACGTCCACCCCGGTAGCAGTATCCCAAAACTCGTATGCGCTTAGGATGGTCTTTATCTTGAACTTCCAGAGTGGATAGTTAGTGCCGTCCAACTTTTCGCTTTCACCGAACGGTGGGATTCGCAGTCTTGCAGGCTGGGCCATCTCTCACAATCTGCTTGCAAATAGAAACACACTACCAAATCTTCTTGCTAGAGCCCAAGCTTTGATACCATGTAAGAAAACAATATGTCTGTGCTCAACAAATAACAGGATCTCGTATGCACGAGAGAAAATCAGATAGTATGGAGAATCGAAAATTTGATTACTATAAAACTGATAAAATAGATGGCACTGCCTCCCAGCCGTGTGCTCCTGTGTGAGAAGCTTCGATGGCATGTTGGAAACAGTAGAGGACGGAGGATGGATACTAAGGAATTAGGGTTGTTGTAGCCAATGATGATAATGGGCTTCACGGGCTTGCTCTTATATAGCCACCACTCGTAGTCGGTTAGACCCAATTGGGTGACCGACCCAGTCCACCCAAAATAGCCAACTGGGGGTTGGTCTCGAAATAGGCCACCGACCACACAATAGAACCGTGGTGCAAAATAGAGCAACTAACCTACAGGCTCCATTTGGCCCAGAGCCATCCGGGATCATCTAGGGCTCCAAATGGGCCTCGTAACCCGAGAGTGGGTTGCCCCGAGAAATGCTCTGTCTACCCTCAGTGCGGTCAGTCATGGGATGCCTTCCCGCACTTGCATGTAGCCTAGTTGGTAGTGTGCCAACTCTATTTGAAGCTGTCCAGCCATCAAGCCACACATGGTCCCCATCTAGTGTCCAAACCAGGACCTACCGGATAACCGAACTACTCAAAATGCCTTCTCCTCATATGGGGGGCTTACAAGTAGAGTTAGCTAGCTCCACGTAGTTACACGAGAGTGGAGCATTGATATCTAATAGATGATGGATTTATAGCCATTCACTATGCCTATATGGTCAAAGTGATACATGAACCAGAACCCACTTCTTTTGAGAAAGCCATGGGAAAAGAAAAATGGGAGAAAGCCATGGATGAGAAAATGGATGCCTTCGAAGCAAATGCTACATGGGAATTGGTGCCTTTGCCTAAAGACAAGAATGCGATTGGCTGCAAGTGGGTTTATAAGGTGAAGCACAATGTAGATGGTTCTGTGAACAGATACAAGGCAAGATTAGTTGTCAAGGGGTATGCACAGACATATGGCATTGATTATGAAGAAATATTCAGTCTGGTTGCAAGGATGGAAGCCGTTGATTGGTGTGCAGATATCATTGGGTACTTAATGGCAAGAAGCACACCTCCTAAAATGAAAGCAGTGGATGCTCAAAAACTAATTCTAAAAGCTGCATCCTATCAACTCATTGCAAGACAACTATACAAGATGGGCAAGGACTAGGTTTTAAGGAGATGTGTGATGCCACATGAGATCATGCCAGCAAGGTTCTTATACGAGAATGTAATCACCTGATTTGGATGTCCCATTGAAATTGTGTCAGATAGAGGCACACACTTTGTCAATGAGGTCATCCAAGAACTCTTCTTTAGCTTTATGGTGATCCATAGAACGAGCATACTTTACTACCCCCAAGGGAATGGACAAGCTGAATCCACCAACAAAATTTTATTGTATTGTCCTCACCAAGGTAGTGTAAAGAGAGTGAGAGAGAAGGAAGGAGTCTCACTTGCAGCTTTCTCACATACATAATGGGGGAATATACACCAAGTTGGAGGCTAAAAATAGTTTTCCTCTTCTTAGTTGTGTAAGCCAAAAGAACTCTAAGTACAAAAGAATAGGTGAACCCTATATGTGGGTCTCAAACCAAACTCAGCTAACTAAGGTGGCATACTAACTGAGCCACTAACTAGAGTACATAAAGATAGCTGTCATCCAGCTATTATTCATGGGCGGTGTACCAACCACATTTGCAGCTAACAAGTCGGTGACATAAATACACAATGTGCACCGCGGAATATCACAAGTGGAGCTTGATATCTCAACACTCCCCCTCAAGCTCAATCCCAATTCTTGCACACCAAGCAGGTCTCCAAACTTGCACAGCTTCTGTGCACCCAATGCCTTCATCAATATGTCAGCTACCTGATCCTCTGTGTATACATAAACTAGATCAATAAAACCTACTAGAACCTTCTCCTACACATAGTGATAATGCACCTCAATGTGCTTTGTTCTAGCATGATAGATTGGGTTATTTGCCAAGTGTATACTGCTCATGTTGTGACAATAAATTACAACTGGCCCATCTATAGACTGATGCATATCATAAAGTAGCTTATGCAACCAAGCTACCTCACATGCAGCCATTGTTGCACCCCTGTACTCAGCCTCTGTGCTTGACAAGGCAACTATAGGCTGATTCTTGCTACTCCAAGTGACTGCAGCACTCCCAAAAGAGAACACATATCCACTGGTAGATCATCTATCAAAAATACTACCAGCCCAATCAGCATCAATGTATACATGCAACTATATCTACACCCTAGTAACATAAAATAGTCCATACTGCAATGTGGACTTCACATACCTCAGTGTGCATCTAGCCGCATCCAAATGCAGTTTCCTTGGAGCCTGCATAAACTAACTTACCAAACCAACAACATAGCTCAAATCTGGCCTGGTAATAGTCATATAAATCAAACTTCCTAGTGTGTCTCTACATAGTAGGGTCTTCCACAAGCTCACCTACATTTGTGCTCAGCTTCACATTCTGCTCCAAAGGAATTGAAATAGGCTTACAGCCGGTCATCCCATATTTGGACAGCATGTCCAATCCATACTGCCTCTGCAAGAGCCATATCCCACTTGTGGATCTAATCACCTCAATGCCCAAGAAGTAATGTAGCTCTCCTAAATCGTTCATCTCAAACTTCTACTTCAATAGCATTTTCACATGAAGGATATCTTCATCACTATCACTTGTGATGATCAAATCATCAACATAAATGACAAGCACCATAATACCTTTTTCTATTTTTCTCACATAAAGTGAGAAATTTGCCTTGGAAATATGAAAGCCAATAGTGACAAGATATTATCCTATCTTGTTAGACCATGCTCTGGATGCTTGTTGCTTCAAGTCATACATGGCTTTCTTCAACGTGCAAACAAACTCAGGATGAACAGTATGGACATAACCTGGTGGTTGCTCCATATAGACCTCTTCTTACAAATCACAATGCAAGAAGGCATTCTTTACATCCATCTGATGTAAGGACCATCCCTTTGATGCAGCCATAGCAATGATTGCTCTTACAATTGCCATCCTTACAACTGGACTGAATGTTTCTACATAATCAATGCCATATGTTTGTGCATACCCCTCGACAACTAATCTTGCCTTGTATCTATTCATAGAACCATCTACATTGTGCTTCACCTTATAAACCCACTTGTAGCCAATTGCATTCTTGTCTTTATGCAAAGGCATCAATTCCCATGTAGCATTTGCTTCCAAGGCATCCATTTCTTCATCCATGGCTTTCTCCCATTTTTCTTTTCCCATGGCTTTCTCAAAAGAAGTGGGTTCTATTTCATGTATCACTTTGACCATATAGGCATAGTGAATGGCTGTAAATCCATCATAATTTAGCCTATCCACAGGATCCCTAGCTCTGGTAGACCTGCACAAAATAGGCTCACTACTAGCTGCTCTCAAAACATCCCTTGTCTTCCTTACTCCAGGTGTAACAATAGAAGGAATACTCAACTCATCATCAAGGCTCTGTTCTGAGCCACTGTCACCATCGACATAAGAGTGACCTGCATTCACATCAACCATGGCTGATCTACTTTCTCTTTTCCTTTTCGTGATACTCGCATACCACTATCCGCATTGCTTTGAAAAGATCCTCCTGATCTCAATCTGCTTGTCCATGGCGAAGTATGTAAACCACTGCTAGAGGACAGAGACAAGGGGAGAGAGAGAGAGAGAGAGAGAGAGAGAGAGAGAGAGAGAGAGAGAGGGAGGGAGAGGGAGGGAGGGAGAGAGGGAGGGAGAGACACACAAACACACACACACAAGGGAGAAAGAAGAGAGCGAGAGCAAGAGAGAGAGAGAGAGAGAGAGAGAGGGGGGGGTGGGGGTCGGGGCAAGAGAGAGAGAGATAGAAAGAGAGCGAGAGGAGAGAGAAGAGAGTGACATAAACAAGAAAGAGAGAGAGAGATTCGCATCATGCCCTTCTCCAAGAGAGCGAAGGGGGGGAGGGGGGCAAAAAAGAGAAGAGAGAGAGAGAGAGAGAGAAGAGAGAGAGAGGGGGGGTGCAGGGGGAGAGAGAAATAGAGAGAGAGCGAGAGGAGAGAGAGGGAGGAGAGAGAGAGAGACAAAGAGACAAAAACAGAGAGAGAGAGAGAGAGAGAGAGAGAGAGGGAGAATATGCACATGGACTTATCTGTTGGGGATGAAACTTTGCACGGCTCTCAGGCTACCCTAGACGTATATCCATGCAAGATTTAGTCTCCAACTGATTTGGTATGTGCCATGTGGAAGGTATAGTGCGTACATTTTTACATTCCTACTAGTGACTACGCATGAAAAATGGTGCACACGTACTAACCAAATATGCACACGGCATTATTTTTAAAATACCTTATGTATTAGATGTGTGAATTGAGATATTTGAAGTTCAAAATCATACTCCTAATTTTAAATATGCACGTGGGGATGAAACTTTGCATGGCTCTTAGGTTTAGTGTAATAATTGCAAGCATTGATATATATGAAATTCAATGATATTCAACATGATAAAGTTCATAGCATGAGAGAGAGAGAGAGAGAGAGAGAGAGAGAGAGAGAGAGAGAGAGAGAGAGAGACCTTATACTGGAACAACTTTTCAATGCTTAATGAATGTTTACAATTACTTCACACGGCATTATTTTTAAAATACCTTATGTATTAGATGTGTGAATTGAGATATCTGAAATTCAAAACCATACTCCTAATTTTAAATGTTTAGGTTAGATTTGAACAAACTATAAATTGAGATAAACAAAGTAAGAAGAACATCATGAAAGTACCACAATGCTCATACATCATAGAAGTAAGAACAATATCATGAAAGTACCAAAATGAATGTGTACATCATCATCATCATCGTGCAAAAGTGCACCCCTAAACAATGTGTGTGAAGCCTAAACAATCATCCTGAATCAGAATCTGATAACTCCACATATGATCCTCTAGTCATCCTCTGACATGGCTCCTGTATGACCTGTTGCCCAACTGTCCACTGTGTGCCCTCAGGCAAAGCTGGATCAGATGGGCCAGCCTCATCTCCTGCATGAGATGGGCCAGCCTCATCCTAATGAAGAGGAAGGAATGCTGCACAAGCCACCACTGCCATCTCTGCCTCCCTCGCCTCCTCTATGTATGCGCGCCTCAGCTCCAAAAGTCATGCATCAGCGAATACTCGTGCCTCAATTCTAGTGCGAGTAATCGTCTCTACATGTAGAAGACGTTGGTCTCGGCCTCGCCCAAGCTGCTACTCCACCCACTGTTGCAATGATATCTGAAGCTCTGCTTCTCGCTCAATACGGCATGCCTCCTCTACTTGTGCCTCGTTACCTGGCATGAAATCACCATATGAGAAGGGTTGCGGAACACACGCTACAACCACTAACTTATCAGCACCCTCCTGTTGCAGCAAAGCTCTCTGTGCCTCCTCCTTGTAGTGCTCTGTCAAGACCACGTGGGCAAATGGATCAATAACCTGACGATGACCAGGATATAGATCATCCATGCCTAGTCCTCTGTATGTGGCCACATCAATGTCAACAAAGCATACAGATCGTGCCACCATGTGGCGGGTCATGCAATGGAGATGTGCGATGTTGCCGCACCCTAGTCCAAACCACCCTATGGTGCCAAAATCCTCATGGCAAAGGACGTAAGTGGCAGTAGGAAGCCTAGCTATGACTGGTGCGTCGATGGGTGTCCTAGTTGGCACATCTATAGGAGGAGCGGGGTATAGGGCCACACTGGGGTCGATCCTATGGTGAGATGGATCACGACTAATATATCTCAACTGCAAAATATAGTGCTCTGCTCGATGGTAAGCTATGCATGTTCAAATCCTTTGCTCCTCCAAATCTGCCTCCAACAGTCATACATGAGACTCCATATCCTGATGCAATAGATGTGCCTATAATGTAAACATGTCGCGTACATGGTGAGAATTAACCAAAAAACTTCAGTTCAAAACACGCAACAAAAAAATAAACTAAAATAATCAGAATAATGAACCTCGTCCCTAGACTCGGCCAACAATGCCTCCAACTCTGCACTCCGTGCGTCTCGAGTCTACAACTAATGCTGAGGCGGTGTAGATGTGGGAGGTGGTGTACATGTGGGAGGCTCCATAGATGTGGGAGGTGGAATTGAAAGTGATCTCGATAGGGCAGAGACTATGTCGTGCAAGGATGAGGCCACTAAATGAACATCCCCCCTAATCCATCCTCCAATAGCTCGCAATGCCGTTGCAGGGATAGTATGTAGCTCTGGTGCCTCGTGTCGACACCGACACTTGCAATCTGACACTCCTGATGCCCCATCCTACCATGTCCCACTCCTGATCCTCGACGGGTACTAAGGTAGTCTACCTGATGACCAAGCACAAACTCGGCATATAGCTGCATGGAAAATGACCTGGCTATCTGATAGTTGTGAGGCAATCGACCACCATTTGCAGCAAGATATCTCGAATAAATGTGTGCTGCTATGACGGGGTGCCTACAATGTAAAATATAAAAGGGCTGCCCTGATCGTGGTCGCATTGCCTTAGTGTGACCATCCCAAAACATATCCTCTAAGGCTTGCTTATGCAGTGACTCACGGTCAAACAACTCTCGAATGGCTCTCCAATCCAAGCCATGACCACTTATTTCTGCCTCAGCCTGTGCC